>NW_027325972.1:338766-527188 GCF_048594095.1 Paramormyrops kingsleyae
CCCCCTCTCAGACAACGTCACGGGGGGTCACGGCCAAGCTGTACGAGCTAGAGGTCTGAAATTCGGCACGGCAAAACTAGGTTCCCGCAGGAACGACTGTGCCGAGTTGCGTGACCGTAGCTCGCACCCGTGTCCCGCAGTTAATTTTTAAATTTCAGTATGTAGGCAATGTTAAGTGAATGGCTGCCTTTGACAGGCCATAACTTCACGTAGCAGTGACCTAGGAAGATGATCCAAAATGTTTATGAAACTGGACGGCGTACTGTACAATCCTCCCAATACATGTCCATTAAAATTATGCCTCCTTGATTTGAAATTAGCAGGTGAGTGCCATCAGATGTGGCAATGCCGGAACTGTTAGGCGTAATCCCGTTTCCAGAATTGTCACGACGCATTTCTGGGTCATTAAGTTTTCAATCGACGTCAATTAGGCAATGGCCCCGCGGAGCAGCGACGAAGGACGACGGGTCAAAGTTCACCGTGGACTACGAGCCCCTCCAGAGAAGGCCATCCATACACCTCTGTTAAAATTATGCCCCCAAGATGCCCGTAGAAGGGGTTTCCCAACATCAAAGAGGACCACTCTGCGCCGTATGAGCGCTCCCCATATTAGAGCCAATTAGCGGATATCTCGGCGGAGGTGCGACGTAGGGGGTCGGGTCGAGGCTCTCCCGACACCGGACGCCGGCGGCGCAAAGTCCCTCCATATATGTCCGTTAGAATTATGCCCCCTACATACGGCAGGAGCACAAGTTGATGATATTTTGCCTCATCTGGGCCAAAAAATGGGGGTAAGGTCCTAGGCCCTCTACCCCATGTCGAAAGGCTGCCGAAGCTCGGAGGGGACGTCATTAGAAAAATGATCATAACTGCAGTTCACTTAGAGCTAGAGGTCTGAAATTTGGAATACTGACGGAGGAGGGTGGCCTGCATCAGTGACCCGAATTTTGGAGGTCTAGACCACACGGGGCAGGTTTTATTAACCCTTTAGCGTCTGGTGGTCTCACGGCCCGCCCGTTTGAGCTAGGAGCGTGAGATTTGGCACAGTGGAGCCCCACCGAGGTCTATATCACATACTGGAGAATCAGCGGTCTAGACCTCAGCACTAGGCTGCAAAGTACAAAAAGGTACCTGCGGCCTAGGCCGTGCGACCCAGAGGTCTGGATTTTTTACTGCACACACATGGGAGACTGAAGACCACACCTCTAGAGTTTCAAAGGTGTAGACCTCACAGAACTGTTTTTATAGGCCCTCAAAGTCAGTGAGGTCGGCAATGTTAAGTCAATGGAGGCACCCCACCTGTCACTTCTAGGCCCATAACTTCAGCTAGGAGTGGCCTAGGAACATCATTCAAAGTGCTACTAAAACTACAGAGTCTGCCCTTTAATTTCATGTATAGATATCACCTTAATTAGCAGATCTTCATGTCAAACAATGGGCTTTACTTTTGGTGACCTTTCGTGACCTTTCCACAAATGCGTCGTGCGGTTCCGGATATGCGCTTTATGGCCTAGGGGGACTTCTGGGGGGCCTACGACTGACCCGTACCACCTATGGGTCTGAAATTCGGCACACGTAAACTAGACGCCTTCAGGAATGACCGTGTCGAGTCTGAAGACTGTGGCCCTTACCAAAGTCCCGCAGTGGCCCTTTGAATTTGCCATGGTAGGCAATGTTAAGTGAATGGAGTCCTTTGACAGGGCATAACTACAGGTAGCAGTGGCCTAGGGAGATGATCCAAAGTGTTCCTGAAACTAGACAGTCTGCTGTACAATCACCACAATACATGTTTATTAAAATTGTGCCTCCTTAACTTGATAACACTAGGCTTTTGACCTTGAGTGCATGTTCTGCCTCTGCCTGCCTGGAAGATCTTTGTTGATGATTGACTGTATCATATTACTAACTTAGCAATAACGGAACTGTGTAGTGTGGTTTCTGGTATCATCTGACTAACTTAGCAGTTCAGGTATTGTTATGTGACATTTCTGGTATCATCTTACTAACTTAGCAGGTCAGGTATTGTTATGTCACATTTCTGGTATCATCTTACTAACTTAGCAGTTCAGGTATCGTTATGTCACATTTCTGGTATCATCTCACTAACTTAGCAGTTCAGGTATCATCTTACTAACTTAGCATATTACGGATTGTTATGTGACTTTTCTGTTATCATCTTACTAACCTAGTGATTCCGGTACTGTGACGTGACTTTTCTTGTATCATCTCACTAACGTAGCAGTTCAGGTATTGTTATGTCACATTTCTGGTACCATCTTACTAACTTAGCACTGTAGGAATTGTTATGTGACTTTTCTGGTATCATCTTACTAATCTAGCAATTCCGGTACTGTGACGTGACTTTTCTGGTATCATCTTACTAACTTAGCATTCCAGGTATTGCTATGTGACTTTTCTGGTATCATCTTACTAACTTAGCGATTCCGGACTCGTGATGTGTGGTTTCTGGTATCATCTTACTAACTTAGCAGTTCAGGTATTGCTATGTGACGTTTCTGGTATCATCTTACTAACTTGGCACTTTAGGAAGTGTTATGTGACATTTCTGGTATCATCTCACTAACTTAGCAATTCAGGTATTGTGACGTGACATTTCTGGTATCATCTCACTAACTTAGCAATGTCGGAACTGTGATGTGACATTTCTGGTATCATCTCACTAACTTAGCAGTTCAGGTATTGTTATGTGTCTTTTCTGGTATCATCTCACTAACTTAGCAGTTCAGGTATTGTTATGTCACATTTCTGGTATCATCTTACTAACTTAGTAGATTAGCAATTGTTATGTGACTTTTCTGGTATCATCTTACTAACTTAGCAATCCCGGAACTGCGAAGTGACATTTCTGGTATCATCTTACTAATCTAGCGATTCCGGTACTGTGACGTGACATTTCTGGTATCATCTTACTAACGTAGCAGTTCAGGTATTGTTATGTGACTTTTCTGGTATCACCTTACTAACTTAGCGGTTCAGGTATTGATGTGTCACATTTCTGGTATCATCCTACTAACTTAGCGCTTCAGGTATTGTGACGTGACTTTTCTGCTATCATCTTACTAACTTAGCAGTTCAGGTATTGTTATGTGACATTTCTGGTATCATCTCACTAACCTAGCAGTTCAGGTATTGTTATGTCACATTTCTGGTATCATCTGACTAACGTAGCAGTTCAGGTATTGTTATGTGACATTTCTGGTATCATCTTACTAATCTAGCGATTCCGGAACTGTGACGTGATGTTTCTGGTATCATCTTACTAACGTAGCGATTCCGGAATCATGATGTGTGGTTTCTGGTATCATCTTACTAACGTAGCACTTTAGGGATTGCGATGTGACTTTTCTGGTATCTTATTACTAACGTAGCAGATTAGCAATTGTTATGTGACTTTTCTGGTATCATCTTACTAACGTAGCAATGTCGGAAGTACTAAGTGTTTTCCCGTCTTACTAGGCCTCAAACTAACATTAGGGGGCGCCACGGCCGACCCGTATGACCTACACATCTGACCTTTGGCACGCATAAAGTAGATCAGCTCTGGATCAAGTCTGCCAAGTTTTATGAATGTGACCCTTACGAAAGGCCTACAGTGACCTCTTGAATTTGCTATTGTCGGCAATGTTAAGTGAATGGAGACACCACACCTCTCATTAGACAGGCCATAAGTTCAGGTAGCAGTGACTTAGGAAAATGATTAAAAGTGTTCCTGATACTAGATAGTCTGCTCCTAAATGTAATCTATACATGTCCATTAAAATTATGCCTCCTTAATTTGAAACCAACGCATATTTTATCATTAGTGGCTGCACTTTTTTCACTAGGCCTCAAACTAACATGTGGGGGCGTCACGGCTGAGCCGTACGAGCTAGGTGTCTGAAATTCGGCCTTCACAAACTAGTTATACGTATGAATAAGTGTGCCTATCCTCATGAACGCAGCACTTACCAAAGAGCTATAGTGGGCCGTAGAATTTGCTAAGTTGGGCAATGCAAGTCAATGGGGACATATGAGCGAGTAGGCCGCAAACGAACATGAGGGGCCGTAACGGCCCAGCCGTACGAGCTGCAGGTCTGAAACTCGGTGGAGACATACTAGACGGATGTCTGATGAAGCACGTGCAGCATCATTAGTGCAGACCTGACCAAAAAATTTCTACAATGTTTTTAATATTACAAAACCAACTTTGTTAGTGATATTTCTGGAAACATGTGTTTTCCGGTTTGACTAACTTAGCAACTTCGAAATTGTGACGTGTGTTTTCTGGTATCGTCTTACTAAGTTAGCAATTCAGGTATTGTTATGTGACTTTTCTGCTATCATCTTACTAACTTAGCGATTCCGTAATTGCGATGTGTGGTTTCTGGTATCATCGTACTAACGTAGCACTAAGTTACAAACCCGGAATTGCGACATGTGTTTTCTGGTATCATCTTACTAACGTAGCAGATTAGGGATTGTTATGTGACTTTTCTGGTATCATCTTACTAACGTAGCACTTTAGGAATTGCGATGGCAACATCTTACTAACCTAGCAGATTAGGAATTGTTATGTGACTTTTCTGGTATCATCTTACTAACTTAGCAAGTCCGGAATTGACGTTTTCTGGTGTCATTTCACTAACTTAGCAACTTCGGAATTGCGACGTGTCCTTTTCACTAACTTAACTTCAGAATTGCGATGTACCTTTTATGGGTTCATTTGATTATTACAAACCGGTAAGACACTATGAATTGTCTAGTGACCAATATGCAAAACAAAGAAGTCAGACACTGATTTAACTTAACAACCTTTTATTACACTTAACAGCATCTTCATTAAATCTAATTTGGATGGACTGGAGCAGTCGGCGCCAATGCATCCTTATGCCTGAAATTTAAACAGACAGCAGACAAACATCAATCACCAGCGACAGCAACCATAACATAAAGTAATAGTAGTTGCAGTAGCACATTCAGTTTTTCAATGTCTTAACTTACTTTTCTATCTTCTTCATATAATAAGAGATATCGCGCAGGTTTAGCTTCACCTCTTTCATTGCAGCTAGCAGATGAGGATAGCCTTTCGTATAATGACGGAGCTGAAAAGTAAGCATTAAATCAGTTTAACCTTTTTAATTTTGAACAACCAATGAAATTACATGAAAGTGTTCTTACAATGTCCTCAGGAATTGGGCGAGTCCACATGTCAAGGCAAATTTCGGTAAGGATGTAATTTAGTTTTTCAACTGCTGCCTTTAATGAATCAGAAGAAACATATCTTTCATAACACCATACACATTGATATATATATATATGCATGTTTGTGCGTGTGTTTGTGTACAATGCCTCACCAGCTTGCATTTTCATAATCTCACAGATATTCTCAAGGTATTGTGTTTAATATATGTTTTTAGTTTTACCTGTGTATCTATCAGTGACAAATTATGATTACTTACTTCACGCTCTTCATTTTTGCAGTTCTGCGCAGACGCATTTTCTTTTCCTTGTTTGTAAATTTTACTGGTTGCCCTTGCCATGATGATGATTATCCTGGAAAAGATTAAAGTTAGGCTTTCCTATCTCATCCATTGCAATATATGACACTACAGAAGACAAGCCACCATAAAGTCTCTTAGCATTCCCGGAATTGCATTATCTAGCTTTCTAGCTTTTAGCTTCATAGCACTGTCAGAATTTCGTTATAGCATTTCCAGAATTGCGTAATCTAGCGTGAAGCTTTATAGCATTTCTGAATTACGTCAAGAACCTTCTAGAAGTTTCTAAGCATTTCCAGGATTCCGTCATCTAGCTTCAAGCTTCATAGCACTGCCGGAGTTTCGTTATAGCATCTCCAGAATTGCGTTATCTAGCGTGAAGTTTCATAGCATTTTTTAATTACAGCAAGAACCTTCTAGAAGTTTCCAAGCATTGGAAAAACATCAATAGACTTGATTGCAAGTCAAATGCAATCACATTAATATGCCGCTTCACGTTTCTGATCTTCATTAGCCTACCAAATGTTTCTCAGTCACCGTATTAGACGGGCACAGCATCTCGCTTACATTTAAACATTTTAGTCTAAGCATTTCACTCACAAATAAACAGTGAGATTGATTAAAACTGCTAAATTCTACTAATTTTTTTTTACATTACTTACCAAATAATGCTTTGAACAATAAAGCTTGCAGCCAGCTTTTTGATGTTGTTGTGAGGTGAAAAAGTACCAAGACTTTTATACTGAACCACCCACTCACGTGACAGATTTTCGCCCAATGAATACCTAAAGTCTATAAATTGATTTACATATTACGAATAAATCATTAACAAAACCATAATTTAATATTGTGACCATCAACTGACCGTGCACTTCCACAATTACACTTAAATTTTTTTTTGTAATATTTCCTGAAATGTTAGTAATGCCCTGTCAGACCTTTGTGGTGATAAAGTTCAAAAATAGTGCAAAATTCACAAAGTGTGAAAATTAGTGACTGACACATTTTGGAATTGCGAAGTGTCTTTCTGGTATCATCTTACCAACTTAGCAACTTTGGAACTGCGACGTACCTCTTATGGGTTCATTAGACTAACGTAGCAATTTTGGAATTGTGATGTGTGGTTTCTGGTATCATCTTACTAACATAGCAGATTATGAATTGTTATGTGACTTTTCTGGTATCATCCTACTAACTTAGCACTTCAGGTATTGTGACGTCACTTTTCTGGTATCATCTTACTAACTTAGCACTGTAGGAATTGCGATGTGACTTTTCTGGTGTCATATTACTAACGTAGCAATTACAGAATTGTGATGTGACTTTTCTGGTATCATCTTACTAACTTAGCACCTTAGGAATTGCGATGTGACTTTTCTGGTATCATCTTACTAACCTGGCAATTCTTGAATTGCGACGTGTCTTCTCTGGTGTCATCTTACTAACTTAGCAACTTCAGAACTGTGACGTGTAATTTTTTCCATGTATAATTAATTAAAATAAATGTAACAAATTACTTTAAAAATAGTTATAATTTTTTTTGTTAAAGGGGACATTTAAACATGCATAAAATATTTCATTTTATAAACTGAGAGCATTCATTGGGGTGAATCTGTGTCAATCAGCACAGTGGGTGGGGCAGTATAAAAGGCTTTGCTCACTCTCAGGCTGCTCAGAACTCTTCAGACTTGCAGCGTGTTACTTTGTGGAACAGCGGATCATCAGGGGAATACAAATCATTTTCCGGAATTGCATTTCTGATCATTTTTGGTAAGTAGTTATTCGGTTTGCTGTGTAGTTTGTGGATATGATGATTTATCTTGAAAAACATGAATATGTTTAATTGTTTAGAAAAAAAATTAAATAGTCTTCCCAACTGCCATAAGATTGTACACTTAATTTATAACTTCAGTCTTTTGACTTTTCTTGCGAATGCACTTTATGTATAGAACTTTATATAATTTCTCTAGTTGAGCTGAACAACTTCTGTACTTATTTTATGTTTATCTTATTTTAATTTCGGAATTGCGAAGTACCTCATGGGTTCATTAGACTAACTTAGTAGTTTTGGAATTGTGATGTGTGGTTTCTGGTATCATCTTACTAACATAGCAGATTAGGAATTGTTATGTGACTTTTCTGGTATCATCCTACTAACTTAGCACTTCAGGTATTGTGACGTCACTTTTCTGGTATCATCTTACTAACTTAGCACTTTAGGAATTGCGATGTGACTTTTCTGGTATCATCTTACTAACCTGGCAATTCTGGAATTGCGACGTGTCTTCTCTGGTGTCATCTTACTAACTTAGCAACTTCAGAACTGTGACGTGTAATTTTTTCCATGTATAATTAATTAAAATAAATGTAACAAATTACTTTAAAAATAATTATAATTTTTTTTTGTTAAAGGGGACATTTAAACATGCATAAAATATTTCATTTTATAAACTGAGAGCATTCATTGGGGCGAATCTGTGTCAATCAGCACAGTGGGTGGGGCAGTATAAAAGGCTTTGCTCACTCTCAGGCTGCTCAGAACTCTTCAGACTTGCAGCGTGTTACTTTGTGGAACAGCGGATCATCAGGGGAATACAAATCATTTTCCGGAATTGCATTTCTGATCATTTTTGGTAAGTAGTTATTCGGTTTGCTGTGTAGTTTGTGGATATGATGATTCATCTTGAAAAACATGAATATGTTTAATTATTTAGAAAAAAAATTAGTCTTCCCTACTGCCATAAGATTGTACACTTAATTTATAACTTCAGTCTTTTGACTTTTCTTGCGAATGCACTTTATGTATAGTTATATAATTTCTCTAGTTGAGCTGAACAACTTCTGTACTTATTTTATGTTTATCTTATTTTAATTTCGGAATTGTGAAGTGTCTTTTCCGGTGTCATCTTACTAACTTAGCAATACAGGAATTGCAATGTGTGTTTCCTGGTGTCATCTTACTGACGTAGCAAATCAGGAATTCTGTTGTGTGTTTTCTAGTATCATTATACAAACTTAGCAATTTTAGAATTGCGATGTATGTTTTCCGGTGTCATCTTACTAACTTAGCAATTCTGGAATCGCGATGTGTCTTTTCTGGTGTATCATACTAACTTAACAACCTTGGAAGTGTGATGTGTGTTTTCTGGTATCATTATACAAACTTAGCAACTTTAGAACTGTGATGTGTGTTTTCTGGTTTCATTCCACTAACCTAGCAATTATGGAATTGCGATGTATGTTTTCCGGTGTCATCTTACTAACTTAGCAATTCTGGAATCGCGATGTGTCTTTTCTGTTGTATCTTACTAACTTAGCAACCTTGGAAGTGTGATGTGTTTTCTGGTATCATTATACAAACCTAGCAATTCAGGAATTGTGATGTGTTTTCTGGTATCATCTTACTAATGTAGCAGCTTTGCAACTGTGTCGTGTGTTTTCTGGTATCATTATAGAAACCTTAGCAACTTTGGAACTGTGATATGTGTTTTACGGTTTCTTTCCTTTTGTCTATATTTATTTACGATAAGGTAAGTATCTATCAATCTATCTATGTAATTGCATTTTTATTTTTTCAAAGGATGCAACATGGTTCGTAAAAGGCTGCCTTGCCCACTGTGTCAAGTGCACTATATGAATGTGACAGTACATTTGAGGGATGTGCATAACATTACAAGCAACGAGGAGCGAAGGCTCCTCGTTTCTTGTAAGACAGGCCGGTATTCTGGTGCAGTGGACTGCCCAATACCTGGTTGTGTTTCGAAAAAGTTGATTCGGCTAGACAAGCACCTAGAAATCATTCATGGCAAGAGTGGTGCCGATCTTAAGACTATGCTTCATGAAGCCAAATGTGCTGCTGCAAAAAAAGCAGTCATGAAGCATAGAGGGGAAAATAATAAGAGAGACAGCGAGATTGAGGAATTGAAGCGCCAAGTCACAGAGCTTCAATCCCGCCTTGATGAATTTGAAGGGGAGAATTTGGACAAATCAGGCCCCAGCCAAGCAACACATAAGCTCTTCTTTATTGGTAAGTATAATAATAAGTATAATATTTATATTATGCAGTTATTTTAAACTTCTGTAGTTGACGGCATTGTTGACAATGCCTAGTATTTTTCTTGTGTATTTTATTTCATAACTATATCTTACAGAAATGTTAAAAGAAATGTTGACTATATACATAATGTAATTCTTTTCAAAACGTCCATTGTTGGGAATTTTAACCTTCTCAAGGCAGGCGTTGCTGATTTGCAACAGTTAAAAACTAACTACCTTATTACCTCACATACATATTTTATTAGTTTTTTTTTACTAAAAAGTACCACTGCAGGTCTTGGTTGTCCTTTAGCAACAAAAACTCAATTTGAGCCTGAAATGGTTAAAGCTTTTAAAATTAGGTTAAACTGGTCACCTTTGTTTTACCTGCATTATGGTCATGTAGTACCGCTGTCACCCGAAGATTGCTATTCACATTATAAATAGCCACATTACAGATGGCTAATTGTGTTCCTTTCTTATAGATAAAATACTTCCAGATTTTCAGGAGTCCCTATTTCGTGTTGGTGCCGACAAGAAAAAAGGTGAAAACAAGAAGCAGGAACTGGGTTACATAAAGAGCTTCATTCAGTTTATGTGGGGCTCTTCATCTGACACAGCACCTGCTCACTTGAAATTCCTGAATGAACCAAGCAAATTAAATGATTGGGTGAAGGTTTTGACAGAAAAATTTAAAGTCACGACCTGCAAAAATTATCTCATTTCCGTTTGCAAGTTTTTTGAATTTCTAATTGAGAGACGGCCAAGCTCTGTACGGCTTGGCCAAAAAATTTTAGAGGGTCTGTTGAGGCATTTAAAAATGCAGAAACATTCCCTAGCAAAAAAGATAGTAGGGCACCGGCAACATGTTAAAGAGCTCAAAACAAGGAAGATGCCTACCAGAAACGACCTGCGTGAGCTAATCACGACACTACGGGGCCGAATTCCAGAATTTCTTGGTAAGAAATGCAAATTGCTGAAATGTGGAAATCTCAACTGCATAATTTCTGGTAGTGGGGGGCTACATTTGCTGAATTAGCTGCCCCCTGCAATGTCACGATGTCACATATTTGTTAAATGCAGAGGATACATTTTGGTGTGCACTGTGTGCTGTGGCTTGTTAACAATGACCACTGATCACTTTTTAAAAAAATGTAGTTGTAATGCATAAGGATTCTTGAAAAAGTCTTGTAAATGCCTTAATATGTTTTGCTCACAGATGAACTATCTGAAGACCCCAGTTGCATAAACACAAGAAACGAGGCAATAGGCGCACTGGCAACGTATATATTTATCTGTACTGGGCACCGTGTGAGTGTGCTCGTAAACCTCACACTAACTGAATTTAATGAGTGCCAGGAGATAGATAATCTATATGTCATCAACGTGAGTACCAAAAAATTGATATTGTACTGATTATTAGATCGTGACACACCAATGTAATGTGCTTTGGGATAGTTAAGTTGTGAATTGACCTGCTTGGTTTTCAATAATGATAATAATAATAATATATCCTTTATTGCCTTGTTCTTTGTAGCGCAAGCTGTCTGCAAAGGGCAGCCACCTTTAGCGGCACCCAGGGAGCCTCCATGCTGAGTAACACATTGTTGCATTCTTAAAGGTGTCCAGCCACAAGACGTCTGGATCATTCGGGAGGGCAAAAATTGCCCTCAACAACAGGGAGTACTTGTGGATGCAGCAGTTTGTGCAAATGAGACGAAGACTATCAGGATACCACCACAATCCAGGGACATTTTTCTTTTCCTCCTCCGGAGAGCCACTAAAAAAGCTCTGCGAGCTTGTGAGAAAAACATGCCTGGATTGTGGGATGTGCAGGGGCTTCAGCGTCACAGAGATTCGCTCTGCCGTTGCGACCTGTGTAAGTCTAAATTTAAAGCAATAGTGATGTGCTTAGTGTATGATAGATTATTAATTTATGACATCTTTTCTGGTTTTGTCTTAACTTAGCAATTCTGGATCTGCAACATGTCTTTTCTGGTTTTGTCTTATTAACTTAGCAATTCCGGATTTGCGACATGTCTTATCTGGTTTTGTCTTATTAACTTAGCGATCCCGGATTTGCGACATGATTTATCTGGCTTTGTCCTAGTTACTTAGCAATTTCTGATTTGATGTTTTTGTTTTCTGGCTTCATCTTGCTAACTTAGCAATTCCGGATTTGCAACATATTTTTCTGGCTTCGTCCTACTAAGTGATTTCTGATTGAAAATTTGTGTTCTGGTTTCATCTTACTAACTTCTCTAGCGCTAGTCATCAGATCATGTATCTTGTCTGCAGGCACAGAGAAACCTACCTGATGACCAGCGCAGACTAGTGGCCCAAATTATGTGTCACAGTCTTACAACAGCAGATAAGTTTTATGTCGCCGAACTGGAAGTGAACGATCTGCAACGGGGTCGTGCTTTTGTGAATGAGGCCTTAGGTATTGGTAAAAGTAAGGCATTGAAAACCAGTACACCTTACAAGAGGCTGAGACCCCAGGTGTTGTCTTCTGATGACGATGACCAGGAGGGGGCAGTTGGTGTTTCGCCAGTCCTACTGCCCAGTCACATTTTGGAGGAAGACCCTGCATGTGAACCTCAGCAAGAAACAGGTAGTTGTCAGCTACAGATTAAAGTACAAATAGTAATCATGACACTAACATAATGTTTCTTTCCAGATAGTATTGTCTACATACCTGTTGATTTTGGGGAAGAAGTGGTTGAGGTGACACAAGAAGAGGGAGAAGGGGAGGAAGATCTAGAGGAAATGGAGAATGATGAGGAGGAAGGTGGTGAAAATGAGGAAGATCTAGAGGAAATGGAGAAAGATGATGAGGAAGGTGGTGAAAATGAGGAAGAAGATCTAGAGGAAATGGAGAAAGATGAGGAAGGTGGTGAAAATGAGGAGGAAGAGAACATTGATTTCAACTTTGTTTTGGACGATGACGAGGAAGAGGAAGATAGCCCAAAGGTAAGTCTCACCAATACCTTGATCTCTGTTGACTGCAGTATCTTACCTATACAAAAATTATAATCTCTGTTAACATTCTTGTGACAGGTTCTCAGTCCACTTCCGAAATATGTTGAGGACATAGATGGAAGGGTGAGGTTTGAAATTTTCTTTTAATAGGTCTGATATATAGAAATCATGTATGTTATTATCAAAGACATGCTGCCTGTGTTATATTTCAGAGATTAAGATGTAGAAGACGGCTTGTATATCCTGAATCACTAAAGGCCATGGTGAGGGAGAAATTTAGCAGTTATTGGAATCAGAAAATTACGACACAAATCGTAAGTATGCTTTGTCACTTTAATTGTTCATACTTATGAACAGTACATAAGAACATAAAAAACGACAGACAAGTGTGGGCTATTCAGCCCGTCAAAGGTTGTTTGGGGATAACTTAACTAATAGCTCACAGTTGACAAAATCTTATCTAGCTCTGATTTAAAGGAACCCATGGTTTTAGCTTGTGCTACACTAACAGGAAGACTATTGCATATAACTTCATGCATCCTGACCAAAACAGTAACATAACCTAATGCTGTTTTTTCAGATAAACAGTACTTTGATGAAAAACACCCAGTTGCTACTATCATGCAAAGTATTACGGTTGACCATTGACAACTTTAGGAGCTTAGTCCAGCTCCTGCAACGGTAATCCACTAACATTTAACATTTAGAAACAATTAGTGCAATTATTACATCATGGTTCTTGTCATTGTTTTTGTTTTTCAGACAAGATGCAATGACCATGAGCGATGATGATTAAGATGTCTCCAGAACTCTTAAGTGGCAGTAGGTGTTTCAATTAAAAAAAAACTTTTGTTTTAAAGTAAAGGTGGCATTATTTTGATTAAGAAACAGATTTGTATTGTTTAAATAAAAACTTTTGTTAAATTTAATAAAACTTGTTATTTTAAAGCAAAGGTGGCATTGTTTTGACCTAGAAAATTGATTTATTAAAATAAGGACTTTTGTACCTAAATTTTAAAAACCTGCATTTCTGTTTAAAGCCAAGCTGCCGTCATTTTGATTTGAGAACAGACATCTTTTGTTTAAATAAAGGCTATTTTTGTTAAATGTACAAAACTGCTATTCCTGTTTAATGTCAAGCTGCCATCATTTTTATTTGAGAACAGATTTCCTTAGTTTAAATAAAGGCTATTTTTCTTAAATGTACAAAACTACTATTTTGTTTAAAGTCAAGCCACCATTATTTTGACTTAATTGCAATGCATTGTTTAAATAAAGGCTTTTGTTGTGTAATTTGTGGTCAAGTTGTCATTTGTTATAGCAAAACTAATGCAAAATCACAAACTTACAAAGCAAATTAATAAATGTGATCTTACTAACTTAGCACTTCAGGTATTGCTATGTGACTTTTCTGGTATCGTTTTACTAACTTACCAATTCCGGAATTGTGATGTGTGGTTTCTGGTATCATCTTAGTAACTTAGCAATTCAGGTATTGCTACATGACTTTTCTGGTATCATATTACTAATTTAGCAATTCAGGTATTGCTATGTGACTTTTCTGGTATCATATTACTAATTTAGCAATTCAGGTATTGCTATGTGTCTTTTCTGGTACCATCTTACTAATTTAGCAGATTAGGAATTGTTATGTGACTTTTCTGGTATCATATTACTAATTTAGCAATTCAGGTATTGCTATGTGACTTTTCTGGTATCATATTACTAATTTAGCAATTCAGGTATTGCTATGTGTCTTTTCTGGTACCATCTTACTAATTTAGCAGATTAGGAATTGTTATGTGACTTTTCTGGTATCATCTTACTAACTTAGCAATTCAGGTATTGCTATGTGACGTTTCTGGTATCATCTTACTAACCTAGCAATCCCGGAACTGTGACGTGACATTTCTGGTATCATCTTACTAATCTAGCAATTCCGGTACTGTGACGTGACTTTTCTGGTATCATCTTACTAACTTAGCAATTCAGGTATTGCTAATAACACTGATGTAATTATGAAACATTAACATGACCAATAAGACATTATCAGTAAGCATTATGGAAAATCAAAAAGTCAGACACTGATGAAACCTAAGTAACTTTTATCAATCACAACTGAAAAAAACATTTTGATGTGTAGGGACTCAAGCAGTTGGCCCGGATGTATCGTCATGCCTGAAATTTAGACAGACAGACAGCAAACATCAATCACCAGTGACAGCAACTATAACAGTAAAGCAATAGTAGTGGCAGTAGCACATTAGCTTTTTCAACATTTTGATGCAGCTTACTTCAGCAAATTCTTCAAAACATAGCTGACATCGAGCAGACTGGCCTTCAACTGTTTCATCGTCCCTAGCAGGAGAGGATCGTCTATCACAAATGGGCTGTTCTGAAAGGTAAGTATTTAATCAGTGTAATGTTTTTAATTTTAAACTACTGAAATTAAATTAAAGTGTTCTTACAGTGTCCTCATCGATTGTATGATTCCAGTCTTCAATATCAGCCAGGATAGATTTCAAACTTTCAGATTCTGTCTTTAATCAATGAAGACAAACATATGTTTAATAACAGCATATGCATTGATTTATATATATATATAGACAAGAACTTTAATCATGTATGTTTTTAGTTTTACCTCTGCATGTATCAATCACAATAAATTGTTACTTACTTCAGCCTCTTCATCTTTACGTTTCGGAGTTGACTCACATTCTTCATCTACTGGTTTGTCAGTTTTACTGGTCCTCTTTGCCATGCTGATGATGATTATCCTGGAAAAGATTAAAGTTAGTCTTTTATATCTCATCAATTGCAATATATGGCACTACAGAATACAAGCCACCACAAAGTCTCTTAGACTGACTCTGACACGCAACCCTTTCCGTAATTGCATTGTCTAGCGTGAAGCGTCATAGCATTGCCGTAATTACGTTATAGCATATCCGTAATTGCATCATCTAGCATGAAGCTTCATAGCATTGCCAGAATTCCGTTATAACATTTCCAGAATTGCATCATTTAGCGTCAAGCTTCATAGCATTGCCGTAATTTCATTGTAGCATTTCTGAATTTGCATTATCTAGCTTCAAGCTTCATAGCATTGCTGCAATTACGTTATATCATTTCTGAAATTACATTATCTAGCATGAAGCTTCATAGAATTTCCGAATTACGTCAAGAACCTTCTAGAAGTTTCTAAGCATTGGAAAAACATCAATAGACTTGATTATAAGTCAAATGCAATAATTTTAAAATCTTCATTAGCCTATCAAACAATTTTCAGTCTATTTGACGGGTGCAGCGGGTTACTAACATTTAAAAACTATAGTCTAACGGTTTCACTATGAGAAACAGTGAGATGGCTTAAAACTTATTGTAGAAGACTAAATGCTACTAAAGAAAGGTTTTACATTACTTACCAAATAATGCTTCTAAAAGTTATGCTTGCCAGATGCACGTCTAAACAGCTTTCCAATGTGTTTGTGAGCTCGTAAAAAATTACCGAGACTTTTATACTGAACCACCGACTCACGTGACCAAAGTCTATGAATATATTTGCATATCATGAATAAAGCATTGACAGATATGTTTCATTACACTAACTTTCCGGCCTTAGCAATTCCGTAATTGCGATGTGTGGTTTCTGTTATCATCTTACTAACGTAGCAATTCTGGTACTGTTATGTGACTTTTCTGGTATCATCTTACTACCTTAGCAATTCAGGTGTTGCTATGTTACTTTTCTGGTACCATCTTACTAACTTAGCACTTTAGGGATTGTTATGTGACTTTTCTGGTATCATCTTACTAACATAGCAGATTAGAAATTGTTATGTGCCTTTTCTGGTATCATCTCACTAACATAGCAATTCAGGTATTGCTATGTTGCTTTTCTGGTACTATCTTACTAACGTAGCAGATTAGGAATTGTTATGTGACTTTTCTGGTATCATCTTACTAACCTAGCAATGTAGGAATTGCTATGTGACTTTTCTGGTATCATCTTACTAACCTAGTAATTCAGGTATTGTTATGTGACTTTTCTGGTATCATCTTACTAACTTAGCAGATTAGGAATTGTTATGTGACTTTTCTGGTATCATCTTACTAATTTAGCAGATTAGGAATTGTTATGTGACTTTTCTGGTATCATTTTACTAACGTAGCAATTCTGGTACTGTTATGAGACTTTTCTGGTATCATCTTACTAACTTAGCAATTCTGGTACTGTTATGTGACTTTTCTGGTATCATCTTACTAACTTAGCAATTCAGATATTGCTATGTGACTTTTCTGGTAGCAGATTAGGAATTGTTATGTGGCTTCTCTGGTATCATCTTACTAACTTAGCAATGCCGTGATTGCACTGTGTGTTTTCTGGCTTCATTAGACTAACTTAGCAATTCCGGTTTTGTGTTATTAACTTAGCAATTCAGGACCTGCGACGTGTCTTTACTGGTTTTGTCTCATTAACTTAGCAATTCAACATTTGGTTTCATTACAGTAACTTAGCAACTTCATAACTATGTCATGTGTTTTCTGTTATCTTAAACATAGCAATTTCTGATTTGTGACATGTTATTAAGCTGTAGGTGCACATTCAGAATTACGAACTGCAAATGCAATTTTTAATTTAACATGACTGATCATTAATGATGCAGTTCAAAATTGTTAATGTGAGGTGTATAATCTAAGATTACAAACCAGTAAGACATTACCACTTGCCTAGTGACCAGTATGAAAAATAAAGTCAGACACTGATGAAACTCAACAACCTTTTATTAAATTTAACATCTTGATTAAATCCGATGTCGAGGGACTTTGGCAGTTGGTGCATCCTCAGGCCTAAAATTTAAACAGACAGCAGAAAAACATCAATTACCAATGACAGCAACTATAACAGTGAAGTAATAGTAGTGACAGTAGCACAATAGCTATTTCAATGTTTTGATGCAGCTTACTTTAGCATCTTCTTCAGAATATCGCTGACTTCAAGCAGGCTGGCCTTCAACAGTTTCATCGCCTCTAGCATGAGAGGATCACCTTTCACAAATGGGCAGATCTGAAAGGTACGTCATTAATCAGTTTCACGTTTTTAATTTTGAGCAACTAATGAAATGAAATTAAATTGCTCTTACAATGTCCTTATCGATATCTCGATTCCAGTCTTCAATATCAGCCAGGATGGACTTCAGATGCAACATTACAGTTGCTGCCTTCAATGAATCAGGATAAACATATGTTTAAAAACAGCATATATATATATGCAATTACATATTTATGTGTGCAATGCCTCACCAGCTTGCCTTTTCATAATCTCGCATATATTCTCAAGGTATTGTGATGGTATGACAAGAACTTTAATAATGTATGCCTTTAGTTTTACCGATATATTTATCTATGACAAAAAATTACTGTTACTTACGTCAGCTTCATCAATTATTTTGCTGTAAGATGACTCAGTTTTTTGATTCTCTGGGTCGTTTGACTTGTCCATCATTCTTGCCATTATGAAGATGATTATCCTGGAAAAGATTAAAGCTAGTCTTTTATATCTCATCAATTGCAATATATGGCACTACAGAATACAAGCCACCACAAAGTCTCTTAGACTGACTCTGATTGACACAACCCTTTCCGTAATTGCATTCTCTAGCGTGAAGCGTCATAGCATTGCCGTAATTACGTTATAGCATTTCCGTAATTGCATCATCTAGCATGAAGCTTCATAGCATTGCCAGAATTCCGTTATAACATTTCCAGAATTGCATCATCTAGCGTCAAGCTTCATAGCATTGCCGTAATTTCATTGTAGCATTTCTGAAATTGCATTATCTAGCTTCAAGCTTCATAGCATTGCTGCAATTACGTTATAGCATTTCCGAAATTACATTATCTAGCATGAAGCTTCATAGAATTTCTGAATTACGTCAAGAACCTTCTAGAAGTTTCTAAGCATTGGAAAAACATCAATAGACTTGATTATAAGTCAAATGCAATAATATGCATAAGTACCTGCACGTTTTGAATCTTCATTAGCCTATCAAACAATTTTCAGTCTATTTGACGGGTGCAGCGGGTTACTAACATTTAAAAATTATAGTCTAACGGTTTCACTATGAGAAACAGTGAGATGGCTTAAAACTTATTGTAGAAGACTAAATGCTACTAAAGAAAGGTTTTACATTACTTACCAAATAATGCTTCTAAAAGTTATGCTTGCCAGATGCACGTCTAAACAGCTTTCCAATGTGTTTGTGAGCTCGGAAAAATTACCGAGACTTTTATACTGAACCACCGACTCACGTGACCAAAGTCTATGAATATATTTGCATATCATGAATAAATCATTGACAGATATGTTTCATTACACTAGCTTTCTGGCCTTAGCAATTCCGGCATTGCGATGTGTGGTTTCTGGTATCATCTTACTGACTTAGCACTGCAGTAATTGTTATGTGACTTCTGGTATCATCTTACTAACCTAGCAGTTCAGGTATTGTTATGTGACATTTCTGGTATCATCTTACTAACATAGCAGTTCAGGTATTGTTATGTGACTTTTCTGGTATCATCTTACTAACTTAGCGATTCCGGGATTGCGATGTGTGGTTTCTGGTATCATCCTACTAACTTAGCACTTCAGGTATTGTGTCGTGACTTTTCTGGTATCATCTTACTAACGTAGCATTTCAGGTATTGCTATGTGACTTTTCTGGTACCATCTTACTAACGTAGCAGTTCAGGTATTGTTATGTGACTTTTCTGGTATCATCTCACTAACATAGCAGTTCAGGTATTGTTATGTCACATTTCTGGTATCATCTTACTAACTTAGCACTGTAGGAATTGTTATGTGACTTTTCTGGTATCATCTCACTAACTTAGCAATTCAGGTATTGCTATGTGACTTTTCTGGTACCATCTTACTAATCTAGCAATTCCGGTACTGTGACGTGACTTTTCTGGTATCATCTTACTAACTTAGCACTTTAGGGATTGCGATGTGGCTTTTCTGGTACCATATTACTAACTTAGCAATTACGGCATTGTGATGTGTGTTTTCTGTTATCATCCTACTAACCTAGCACTTCAGGTATTGTGACGTGACTTTTCTGGTATCATCCTACTAACCTAGCACTTCCGGTACTGTGACGTGACTTTTCTGATATCATATTACTAACCTAGCAGATTAGGAATTGTTATGTGACTTTTCTGATATCATCTTACTAACTTAGCGATTTCGGAACTGTGATGTGTGGTTTCTGGAATCATCTTACTAACTTAGCAATTCAGGTATTGCTATGTGACGTTTCTGGTATCATATTACTAACCTAGCACTTTAGGAATTGCGATGTGTCTTTTCTGTTATCATCTTACTAACTTAGCACTTTAGGAATTGCGATGTGTCTTTTCTGGTATCATATTACTAACCTAGCAATTACGGCATTGTGACATGACGTTTCTGGTATCATCTTACTAACTTAGCAATCCAGGTATTGTTATGTGGCTTTTCTGGTATCATCTTACTAATTTAGCAGATTAGGAATTGTTATGTGACTTTTCTGTTATTATCTTACTAACTTAGCAATCCAGGTATTGTTATGTGGCTTTTCTGGTATCATCTTACTAATTTAGCAGATTAGGAATTGTTATGTGACTTTTCTGTTATCATCTTACTAACTTAGCAATTCAGGTATTGTGACGTGACTTTTCTGGTATCATCTTACTAACTTAGCAATTCAGGTATTGTTATGTGACTTTTCTGGTATCATCTTACTAGCTTAGCAATTCCGGAATTGTGATGTGTGTTTTCTGGTATCATCTTACTAACGTAGCAGTTTAGGTATTGTTATGTGACTTTTCTGGTACCATCTTACTAACGTAGCAGATTCGGAATTGTTATGTGACTTTTGTGGTATCATCTAACAAACTTAGTGATTTTGGAACCGTGATGTGTGGTTTCTGGTATCATCTTACTACCTTAGCAATTCAGGTATTGCTAATAACACTGATGTAATTATGAAACATTAACATGACCAATAAGACATTATCAGTAAGCATTATGGAAAATCAAAAAGTCAGACAATGATGAAACCTAAGTAACTTTTATTAATCACAACTGAAAATAAAACATGTTGATGTGTAGGGACTCAAGCAGTTCGCCCGGATGCATCGTCATGCCTGAAATTTAGACAGACAGACAGCAAACATCAATCACCAGTGACAGCAACCATAACATTAAGTAATAGTAGTGGCAGTAGCACATTAACTTTTTCAATGTCTCGATGCAGCTTACTTTGGAAATGTCTTCAAAATATCGCCGATATCGAGCAGATTGATTTTCAACTGTGTCAGCGCCGCTAGCAGGGGAGGATCTTCTTTCACAAATGGGCAGATCTAAAAGGTAAGTATTTAATCAGTTTCATGTTTTTAATTTTTGAACAACTAATGAAATTAAATGAAAGTATTCTTACAAAGCTCTCATCGATTGCACGGATCCAGGCTTCAGTATCAGCCAGGATGCAGTTCAAGGATTCAAACGCTGCCTTCTTTAAATCAGGACAAACATCTTTATCACTAAGATGATAATAAACATATGCATTGATATAAATATATATTTATTTTGGTTTCTGTGCAATACCTCAACCAACTTGCCTTTTCATAATCTCAGAGATATTCTCAAGGTAATGTGATGTTATGACAAGATATATAATGATATATGTTTTTAGTTTTATCTATGTAATTGTCCATGACAATAAACTGTTGTTACTTACTTTAGCATCTTCATTTATGGGGTTCTGAGCTGACGCACTTTCTTCATTTCCTGGTTTGTCAGTCTTATTGGTTGTCTTTTCCATGATGACAATGATTATCCTGGAAAAGATTAAAGTTAGTCTTTTATATCTCATCAATTGCAATATATGGCACTACAGAATACAAGCCACCGCAAAGTCTCTTAGACTGACTCTGATTGACACACAACCCTTTCCGTAATTGCATTCTCTAGCGTGAAGCGTCATAGCATTGCCGTAATTACGTTATAGCATTTCCGTAATTGCATCATCTAGCATGAAGCTTCATAGCATTGCCAGAATTACGTTATAACATTTCCGGGATTGCATCATCAAGCGTCAAGCTTCATAGCATTGCTGCAATTACGTTATAGCATTTCCGAAATTACATTATCTAGCATGAAGCTTCATAGAATTTCTGAATTACGTCAAGAACCTTCTAGAAGTTTCTAAGCATTGGAAAAACATCAATAGACTTGATTATAAGTCAAATGCAATAATATGCATAAGTACCTGCACGTTTTGAATCTTCATTAGCCTATCAAACAAATTTCAGTCTATTTGACGGGTGCAGCGGGTTACTAACATTTAAAAATTATAGTCTAACGGTTTCACTATGAGAAACAGTGAGATGGCTTAAAACTTATTGTAGAAGACTAAATGCTACTAAAGAAAGGTTTTACATTACTTACCAAATAATGCTTCTAAAAGTTATGCTTGCCAGATGCACGTCTAAACAGCTTTCCAATGTGTTTGTGAGCTCGGAAAAATTACCGAGACTTTTATACTGAACCACCGACTCACGTGACCAAAGTCTATGAATATATTTGCATATCATGAATAAATCA
Organism: Paramormyrops kingsleyae; assembly: GCF_048594095.1. Classification (NCBI taxonomy): domain Eukaryota; kingdom Metazoa; phylum Chordata; class Actinopteri; order Osteoglossiformes; family Mormyridae; genus Paramormyrops; species Paramormyrops kingsleyae. The sequence continues at coordinate 360,931 of NW_027325972.1, forward strand.
TTGACAGATATGTTTCATTGCACTAACTTTCTGGCCTTAGCAATTTCGGAATTGCGATGTGTGGTTTCTGGTATCATCTTACTAACGTAGCAGATTAGGAATTGTTATGTGACTTTTCTGCTATCATCTTACTAACATAGCAGTTCAGGTATTGTTATGTGACATTTCTGGTATTATATTACTAACTTAGCGATTACAGCATTGTTATGTCACATTTCTGGTATCATATTACTAACTTAGCAATGCCAGCATTGTTATGTCACATTTCTGGTATCATCTCACTAACGTAGCAGTTCAGGTACTGTTATGTGACATTTCTGGTATCATCTCACTAACGTAGCAGTTCAGGTATTGTTATGTGACATTTCTGGTATCATCTCACTAACATAGCAGTTCAGGTATTGTTATGTGACATTTCTGGTATGTGACAATTCTGTTATCATATTACTAACCTAGCAATTACGGCATTGTGATGTGTGTTTTCTGGTGTCATCATATTAACCTAGCACTTCAGGTGTTGTTATGTGACTTTTCTGGTATCATCTCAATAACGTAGCAGTTCAGGTATTGTTATGTGACATTTCTGGTATCATCTTACTAACGTAGCACTCCAGGTATTGTTATGTGACTTTTCTGGTATCATCTCACTAACTTAGCAGTTCAGGTATTGATGTGTCACATTTCTGGTATCATCCTACTAACTTAGCACTTCAGGTATTGTGACGTGACTTTTCTGCTATCATCTTACTAACTTAGCAGTTCAGGAACTGTGATGTGACTTCTCTGGTACCATCTAATTAAGTTAGCAATGCAGGTATTGTCATGTGACTTTTCTGGTATCATCTTACTAACGTAGCAATTAAGGTATTATGTGACTTTTCCGGTACCATATGGTGCAGTTCAGATTAATTAAGGTTGTGTTCAGAACTGTTACCTAGCAATTCCGGATTTGCGACACGTCATTAACGTGAATGACAAAGTCAATCACTGATGAAACTCAACAAGCCTTTATTAAACTTAACATTTTTAAAAAAGAAAAAAAAACAACATTTTAAATTACATCCGACGTTGAGCGGTTCGTGGAGTCGCCACGGATGCATCCTCAGCCCTGAAATTTAAATAGACAGATGACAAACATCAATCAACAGCAAACATAACAGTAAATAGTAGTGGCAGTAGCACATTACCTTTTTCAAAGTTATGATACAACTTACTTAAAGAATGACTTCACTAATGTACACATATTGTTTAAGGTCATCTTCATCTCATTCAACATATCTAGCAGGAGAAGATTGTCTCGCACAGGCATGGAGATCTGAAAGGTAAGTATTTCATCAGCTTCATGTTTTTAATTTTGAACAACCAATGAAATCAAATGAAAGTGTTCTTACAGTGAACTCATTGAATTTTTCATTCCAGACTTCAACATCAGCCAGGATTAATTTCAATTTTTCTTCCAGTAGCTTCAACAAATTAAGACAAACTTATAATTAACAACATACATGTCAAGAAATATACATGTATATGTGTTTTTCTGTGCATGCAATGCCTCACCAGCTTGCCTTTTCATAATCTCACAGATATTGTTAAGGTATTGTAATGGTTGCCGAAAACTTTAATTATGTATGTTTTTAGTTTTATCTGTGTATGTATCTGTGACAATAAATTGGTTTTACTTACTTCAGCCTCTTCATTTTTCGTGTTCTCAGCTGACGCAGTTTCATCGCTGGTTTTGTCAGTCCTTTCTGCCATGGTGATGATTATCCTGGAAAAGATGCATGAAGCTTCATAGCATTGCCGGAATTACATTATAGCATTTCCAGAATTGCATCATCTAGCGTCAAGCTTCATAGCATTGCCGTAATTTCATTGTAGCATTTCTGAAATTGCTGCAATTACATTATAGCATTTCCGAAATTACATTATCTAGCATTAAGCTTCATAGCATTTCCGAATTACGAACCTTCTAGAAGTTTCTAAGCACTGGAAAAACATCAACAGACTTGATTATAAGTCAAATGCAATAATATGCATAAGTACTTGCACGTTTTTAATCTTCATTAGCCTATCAAACAATTTTCAGTCACCGTTATTTGACGGGTGCAGCGGGTTACTAACATTCAAAAATTATAGTCTAACGGTTTCACTATGAAAAAGCAGTGAGATGGCTTAAAACTTATTGTAGAAGACTAAATGCTACTAAAGAAAGGTTTTACATTACTTACCAAATAATGCTTCTAAAAGTTATGCTTGCCAGATGCACGTCTAAACAGCTTTACAATGTGTTTGTGAGCTCGTAAAAAATTACCGAGACTTTTATACTGAACCACCGACTCACGTGACCAAAGTCTATAAATATATTTGCATATCATGAATAAATCATTGACAGATATGTTTCATTACACTAACTTTCTGGCCGTAGCAATTTCGGAATTGCGATGTGTGGTTTCTGGTATCATCTTACTAACATAGCAGTTTAGGAATTGTTATGTGACTTTTCTGGTATCATCTTACTAACATAGCAGTTCAGGTACTGTTATGTGACATTTCTGGTATCATCTCACTAACTTAGCAATTAAGGTATTGCTATATGACTTTTCTGGTATCATCTTTCTAACTTAGCACTTTAGTAATTGTTATGTGACTTTTCTGGTATCATCTTACTAACTTAGCGATTCCGGGATTGCGATGTGTGGTTTCTGGTATCATCCTACTAACTTAGCACTTCAGGTCTTGTGACGTGACTTTTCTGGTATCATCTTACTAACTTAGCAGATTAGGAATTGTTATGTGACTTTTCTGGTATCATATTACTAACTTAGCAATTACGGCATTGTGATGTTTGTTTTCTGGTATCATCCTACTTACTTAGAAGTTCAGTTATTGTTATGTGACATTTCTGGTATCATCTCACTAACTTAGCAATGTCGGAAGTACTAAGTGTTTTCCCGTCTTACTAGGCCTCAAACTAACATTAGGGGGCGTCACGGCCGAACCGTATGACCTACACATCTGACCTTTGGCATGCATAAAGTAGATCAGCTCTGGATAAAGTCTGCCAAGTTTTATGAATGTGACCCTTACGAAAGGCCTACAGTGACCTCTTGAATTTGCTATGGTAGGCAATGTTAAGTGAATGGAGACACCACACCTCTCATTAGACAGGCCATAACTTCAGGTAGCAGTGACCTAGGAAAATGATTAAAAGTGCTCCTGATACTAGACAGTCTGCTCCTAAATGTAATCTATACATGTTCATTAAAATTATGCCTCCTTAATTTGAAACCAACGCATATTTTATCATTAGTGGCTGCACTTTTTTCACTAGGCCTCAAACTAACATGTGGGGGCGTCACGGCTGAGCCGTACGAGCTAGAGGTCTGAAATTCGGCCTGCACAAACTAGGTATACGTATGAATAAGTGTGCCAAGCCTCATGAACGCAGCACTTACCAAAGAGCTATAGTGGGCTGTAGAATTTGCTAAGTTGGGCAATGCAAGTCAATGGGGACATATGAGAGAGTAGGCCGCAAACGAACATGAGGGGCAGTAACGGCCCAGCCGTACGAGCTGCAGGTCTGAAACTCGGTGGAGACATACTAGACGGATGCCTGATGAAGCACGTGCAGCATCATCAGTGCAGACCTGACCAAAAAATTTCTACAATGTTTTTAATATTACAAAACCAACTTTGTTAGTGATATTTCCGGAAACGTGCGTTTTCCGGTTTGACTAACTTAGCAACGTCAGAATTGTGACGTGTGTTTTCTGGTATCATCTTACTAACTTATCAATTACGGCATTGTGACGTGACTTTTCTGGTATCATCTTACTAACTTAGCAATCCCGGAACTGCGGCGTGACATTTCTGGTATCATCTTACTAATCTAGCAATTCCAGTATTGTGACGTGACTTTTCTGGTATCATCTTACTAACTTAGCACTTTAGTAATTGCGATGTGACAATTCTGTTATCATATTACTAACCTAGCAATTACGGCATTGTGATGTGTTTTCTGGTATCATCATATTAACCTAGCACTTCAGGTGTTGTTATGTGACTTTTCTGGTATCATCTCAATAACGTAGCAGTTCAGGTATTGTTATGTGACTTTTCTGGTATCATCTCACTAACGTAGCAGTTCAGGTATTGTTATGTGACTTTTCTGGTATCATCTTACTAACTTAGCAGTTCAGGTATTGCTATGTGACTTTTCTGGTATCATCTTACTAACGTTGCAGTTCAGGTATCGTTATGTGGCTTTTCTGGTATCATCTCACTAACTTAGCAGTTCAGGTATTGTTATGTGACTTTTCCAGTATCATCTCACTAACTTAGCAGTTTAGATATTGTTATGTGACATTTCTGGTATCGTCTGACTAACTTAGCGGTTCAGGTATTGTTATGTGACATTTCTGGTATCATCTCACTAACTTAGCACTTTAGGAATTGCGATGTGACTTTTCTGGTATCATCTGACTAACCTAGCAGTCCAGGTAGTGTTATGTGACATTTCTGGTATCATCTTACTAACTTAGCAGTTCAGGTATTGTTATGTCACATTTCTGGTATCATCTCACTAACTTAGCAGTTCAGGTGTTGCTATGTGACTTTTCTGGTATCATATTACTAACTTAGCAATTACGGCATTGTGATGTGTGTTTTCTGTTATCATCCTACTAACCTAGCACTTCAGGTATTGTGACGTGACTTTTCTGGTATCATCTTACTAACTTAGCAACTTCGGTATTGCGATATGTCCTTTTCACTAACTTAACTCCGGAATTGCAATGTACCTTTTATGGGTTCATTTGACTATTACAAACCGGTAAGACACTATGACTTGTCTAGTGACCAATATGCAAAACAAAGAAGTCAGACAATGATTTAACTTAATCTTTTATTAAACTTAACAGCATCTTCATAAAATCTAACTTTGATGGACTGGAGCAGTCGGCACCACTGCATCCTCAGGCCTGAAATTTAGGCAGACAGCAGACACATCAATCACCAGCGACAGCAACTATAACAGTAAAGCAATAGTATTGGCAGTAGCACATTAGCTTTTTCAACATTTTGATGCAGCTTACTTCAGCAAATTCTTCAAAACATAGCTGACATCGAGCAGACTGGCCTTCAACTGTTTCATCGTCCTTAGCAGTTGAGGATCGTCTTTCACAAATGGGCTGTTCTGAATGGTAAGTATTTAATCAGTGTAATGTTTTTAATTTTAAACAACTACTGAAATTAAATTAAAGTGTTCTTACAGTGTCCTCATCGATTGTATGATTCCAGTCTTCAATATCAGCCAGGATAGATTTCAAACTTTCAGATTCTGTCTTTAATCAATGAAGACAAACATATGTTTAATAACAGCATATGCATTGATTTATATATATATAGACAAGAACTTTAATCATGTATGTTTTTAATTTTACCTCTGCATGTATCAATCACAATAAATTGTTGTTACTTACTTCAGCCTCTTCATCTTTACGTTTCGGAGTTGACTCACATTCTTCATCTACTGGTTTGTCAGTTTTACTGGTCCTCTTTGCCATGCTGATGATGATTATCCTGGAAAAGATTAAAGTTAGTCTTTTATATCTCATCAATTGCAATATATGGCACTACAGAATACAAGCCACCACAAAGTCTCTTAGACTGACTCTGATTGACACACAACCCTTTCCGTAATTGCATTCTCCAGCGTGAAGCGTCATAGCATTGCCGTAATTACGTTATAGCATTTCCGTAATTGCATCATCTAGCATGAAGCTTCATAGCATTGCCAGAATTCCGTTATAACATTTCCAGAATTGCATCATCTAGCGTCAAGCTTCATAGCATTGCCGTAATTTCATTGTAGCATTTCTGAAATTGCATTATCTAGCATGAAGCTTCATAGAATTTCCGAATTACGTCAAGAACCTTCTAGAAGTTTCTAAGCATTGGAAAAACATCAATAGACTTGATTATAAGTCAAATGCAATAATATGCATAAGTACCTGCACGTTTTTAATCTTCATTAGCCTATCAAACAATTTTCAGTCACCGTTATTTGACGGGTGCAGCGGTTTTCGATAATAACATTCGAAAATTATAGTCTAACGGTTTCACTATGAAAAACAGTGAGATGGCTTAAAACTTATTGTAGAAGACTAAATGCTACTAAAGAAAGGTTTTACATTACTTACCAAATAATGCTTCTAAAAGTTATGCTTGCCAGATGCACGTCTAAACAGCTTTCCAATGTGTTTGTGAGCTCGTAAAATATTACAGAGACTTTTATACTGAACCACCGACTCACATGACCAAAGTCTATGAATATATTTGCATATCATGAATAAATCATTGACAGATATGTTTCATTACACTAACTTTCTGGACTTAGCAATTTCGGAAGTGCGATGTGTGGTTTCTGGTATCATCTTACTAACGTAGCAGATTAGGAATTGTTATGTGACATTTCTGGTATCATCTGACTAACTAATCGGTTCAGGTATTGTTATGTGCCATTTCTGGTATCATCTGACTAACTTAGCGGTTCAGGTATTGTTATGTGACTTTTCTGGAATCATCTCACTAACTTAGCGGTTCAGGTATTGTTATGTGACATTTCTGGTATCATCTGACTAACTTAGCGATCCCGGAACTGCGACGTGACATTTCTGGTATCATCTTACTAATCTAGCAATTCCGGTACTGTGACGTGACTATTCTGGTATCATCTTACTAACTTAGCGGTTCAGGTATTGTTATGTGACATTTCTGGTATCATCTTACTAACTTAGCAGTTCAGGTATTGTTATGTCACATTTCTGGTATCGTCTAACTAACGTAGCAGTTCAGGTATTGTTATGTGACTTTTCTGGTATCATCTCACTAATTTAGCGGTTCAGGTATTGTTATGTCACATTTCTGGTTTCATCTTACTAACTTAGCGGTTCAGGTATTGTTATGTGACTTTTCTGGTGTCATCTTACAAACTTAGCACTTTAGGAATTGCGATGTGACTTTTCTGGTATCATATTACTAACTTAGCAATTACGGCATTGTGATGTGTGTTTTCTGGTACCATCTTACTAACTTAGTAGATTAGGAATTGTTATGTGACTTTTCTGGTACCATCTTACTAACTTAGTAGATTCGGAATTGTTATGTGACTTTTCAGGTATCATCTAACAAACTTAGTGATTTCGGAACCGTGATGTGTGGTGTCTGGTATCATCTCACTAACTTACCAATGTCGGAAGTACTAAGTGTTTTCCCGTCTTACTAGGCCTCAAACTAACATTAGGGGGCGTCACGGCCGAACCGTATGACCTACACATCTGACCTTTGGCATGCATTAACTAGATCAGCTCTGGATCAAGTCTGCCAAGTTTTATGAATGTGACCCTTACGAAAGGCCTACAGTGATCTCTTGAATTTGCTATGGTAGGCAAGGCTGTTTAGGCCCGTGTAGGCCTCAAACTAACTTAAGGGGGCATAACTGCACGGCCGTAGAAGCTAGGAAGATGGTTCAAAGTGTTCCTGAAACTAGACGGTCTGCCCTTCAATTGCCCCTATACATGTTTGTTAAAATTGTGCCTCCTTAATTTGAAAATAGACTGTTTCTTTATCTGCCTAGACGGAAGATCTTTAAGCAGATGATCGACTCCCCCTCTCAGACAACGTCACGGGGGGTCACGGCCAAGCCGTACGAGCTAGAGGTCTGAAATTCGGCACGACAAAACTAGGTTCCCGCAGGAATGACCGTGCCGAGTTCCGTGACCGTAGCTCGCACCCGTGTCCCGCAGTTAATTTTTAAATTTCAGTATGTAGGCAATGTTAAGTGAATGGCTGCCTTTGACAGGCCATAACTTCACGTAGCAGTGACCTAGGAAGATGATCCAAGATGTTTCTGAAACTGGACAGTGTACTGTACAATCCTCCCTATACATATCCATTAAAATTATGCCTCCTTGATTTGAAATTAGCAGGTGAGTGCCTTCAGATGTGGCAATGCCGGAACTGTTAGGCGTAATCCCGTTTCCAGAATTGTCACGACGCATTTCTGGGTCATTAAGCTTTCAATCGACGTCAATTAGGGAATGGCCCCGCGGAGCAGCGACGAAGGACGACCGGTCAAACTTCGCCGTGAACTACGAGCCCCTCCAGAGAAGGCCCTCCATACACCTCTGTTAAAATTATGCCCCCAAGATGCCCCTAGAAGGGGTTTCCCAACATCAAAGAGGACCACTCTGCGCCGTATGAGCGCTCCCCATATTAGAGCCAATTAGCGGATATCTCGGCGGAGGTGCGACGTAGGGGGTCGGGTCGAGGCTCTCCCGACACCGGACGCCGGCGGCGCAAAGTCCCTCCATATATGTCCGTTAGAATTATGCCCCCTACATACGGCAGGAGCACAAGTTGATGATATTTTGCCTCATCTGGGCCAAAAAATGGGGGTAAGGTCCTAGGCCCTCTACCCCATGTCGAAAGGCTGCCGAAGCTCGGAGGGGACGTCATTAGAAAAATGATCATAACTGCAGTTCGCTTAGAGCTAGAGGTCTGAAATTTGGAATACTGACGGAGGAGGGTGGCCTGCATCAGTGACCCGAATTTTGGAGGTCTAGACCACACGGGGCAGGTTTTATTAACCCTTTAGCGTCTGGTGGTCTCACGGCCGGCCCGTTTGAGCTAGGAGCGTGAGATTTGGCACAGTGGAGCCCCACCGAGGTCTATATCACATACTGGAGAATCAGCGGTCTAGACCTCAGCACTAGGCCGCAAAGTACAAAAAGGTACCTGCGGCCTAGGCCGTGCGACCCAGAGGTCTGGATTTTTTACTGCACACACATGGGAGACTGAAGACCACACCTCTAGAGTTTCAAAGGTGTAGACCTCACAGAACTGTTTTTATAGGCCCTCAAAGTCAGTGAGGTCGGCAATGTTAAGTCAATGGAGGCACCCCACCTGTCACTTCTAGGCCCATAACTTCAGCTAGGAGTGGCCTAGGAACACCATTCAAAGTGCTACTAAAACTACAGAGTCTGCCCTTTAATTTCATGTATAGATATCACCTTAATTAGCAGATCTTCATGTCAAACAATGGGCTTTACTTTTGGTGACCTTTCGTGACCTTTCCACAAATGCGTCGTGCGGTTCCGGATATGCGCTTTATGGCCTAGGGGGACTTCTGGGGGGCCTACGACTGACCCGTACCACCTATGGGTCTGAAATTCGGCACACGTAAACTAGACGCCTTCAGGAATGACCTTGCCGAGTCTGAAGACTGTGGCCCTTACCAAAGTCCCGCAGTGGCCCTTTGAATTTGCTACGGTAGGCAATGTTAAGTGAATGGAGTCCTTTGACAGGGCATAACTACAGGTAGCAGTGGCCTAGGGAGATGATCCAAAGTGTTCCTGAAACTAGACAGTCTGCTCTACAATCCCCCCAATACATGTTTATTAAAATTGTGCCTCCTTAACTTGATAACACTAGGCTTTTGACCTTGAGTGTATGTTCTGCCTCTGCCTGCCTGGAAGATCTTTGTTGATGATTGACTGTATGATATTACTAACTTAGCAATTCCAGAACTGTGTTGTGTGGTTTCTGGTATCATCTGACTAACTTAGCAGGTCAGGTATTGTTATGTGTCTTTTCTGGTATCATCATATTAACCTAGCACTTCAGGTGTTGTTATGTGACTTTTCTGGTATCATCTCAATAACGTAGCAGTTCAGGTATTGTTATGTGTCTTTTCTGGTATCATCTCACTAACTTAGCAGTTCAGGTATTGTTATGTGACATTTCTGGTATCATCTTACTAATGTAGCAGTTCAGGTATTGTTATGTGACTTTTCTGGTATCATCTCACTAACTTAGCAGTTCAGGTATTGTTATGTCACATTTCTGTTATCATCTCACTAACTTAGCAGTTCAGGTATTGTTATGTGACATTTCTGGTATCATCTTACTAACTTAGCAGTTCAGGTATTGTTATGTGGCATTAGCAGATTAGCAATTGTTATGTGACTTTTCTGGTATCATCTTACTAACTTAGCAAACCCGGAACTGCGAAGTGACATTTCTGGTATCATCTTACTAATCTAGCGATTCCGGTACTGTGACGTGATGTTTCTGGTATCATCTTACTAACTTAGCAATGTCGGAAGTACTAAGTGTTTTCCCGTCTTACTAGGCCTCAAACTAACATTAGGGGGCGTCACGGCCGAACCGTGTGACCTACACATCTGACCTTTGGCAAGCATTAACTAGATCAGCTCTGGATCAAGTCTGCCAAGTTTTATGAATGTGACCCTTACGAAAGGCCTACAGTGACCTCTTGAATTTGCTATGGTAGGCAATGTTAAGTGAATGGAGACACCACACCTCTCATTAGACAGGCCATAAGTTCAGGTAGCAGTGACCTAGGAAAATGATTAAAAGTGCTCCTGATACTAGATAGTCTGCTCCTAAATGTAATCTATACATGTCCATTAAAATTATGCCTCCTTAATTTGAAACCAACGCATATTTTATCATTAGTGGCTGCACTTTTTTCACTAGGCCTCAAACTAACATGTGGGGGCGTCACGGCTGAGCCGTACGAGCTAGAGGTCTGAAATTCGGCCTGCACAAACTAGGTATACGTATGAATAAGTGTGCCAAGCCTCATGAACGCAGCACTTACCAAAGAGCTATAGTGGGCTGTAGAATTTGCTAAGTTGGGCAATGCAAGTCAATGGGGACATATGAGAGAGTAGGCCGCAAACGAACATGAGGGGCAGTAACGGCCCAGCCGTACGAGCTGCAGGTCTGAAACTCGGTGGAGACATACTAGACGGATGCCTGATGAAGCACGTGCAGCATCATCAGTGCAGACCTGACCAAAAAATTTCTACAATGTTTTTAATATTACAAAACCAACTTTGTTAGTGATATTTCCGGAAACGTGCGTTTTCCGGTTTGACTAACTTAGCAACGTCGGAATTGTGACGTGTGTTTTCTGGTATCATCTTACTAACTTATCAATTATGGCATTGTGACGTGACTTTTCTGGTATCATATTACTAACTTAGCAATCCCGGAACTGCGGCGTGACATTTCTGGTATCATCTTACTAATCTAGCAATTCCAGTATTGTGACGTGACTTTTCTGGTATCATCTTACTAACTTAGCACTTTAGTAATTGCGATGTGACAATTCTGTTATCATATTACTAACCTAGCAATTACGGCATTGTGATGTGTTTTCTGGTATCATCATATTAACCTAGCACTTCAGGTGTTGTTATGTGACTTTTCTGGTATCATCTCAATAACGTAGCAGTTCAGGTATTGTTATGTGACTTTTCTGGTATCATCTCACTAACGTAGCAGTTCAGGTATTGTTATGTGACTTTTCTGGTATCATCTTACTAACTTAGCAGTTCAGGTATTGCTATGTGACTTTTCTGGTATCATCTTACTAACGTTGCAGTTCAGGTATCGTTATGTGGCTTTTCTGGTATCATCTCACTAACTTAGCAGTTCAGGTATTGTTATGTGACTTTTCCGGTATCATCTCACTAACTTAGCAGTTTAGATATTGTTATGTGACATTTCTGGTATCGTCTGACTAACTTAGCGGTTCAGGTATTGTTATGTGACATTTCTGGTATCATCTCACTAACTTAGCACTTTAGGAATTGCGATGTGACTTTTCTGGTATCATCTGACTAACCTAGCAGTCCAGGTAGTGTTATGTGACATTTCTGGTATCATCTTACTAACTTAGCAGTTCAGGTATTGTTATGTCACATTTCTGGTATCATCTCACTAACTTAGCAGTTCAGGTGTTGCTATGTGACTTTTCTGGTATCATATTACTAACTTAGCAATTACGGCATTGTGATGTGTGTTTTCTGTTATCATCCTACTAACCTAGCACTTCAGGTATTGTGACGTGACTTTTCTGGTATCATCTTACTAACTTAGCAACTTCGGTATTGCGATATGTCCTTTTCACTAACTTAACTCCGGAATTGCAATGTACCTTTTATGGGTTCATTTGACTATTACAAACCGGTAAGACACTATGACTTGTCTAGTGACCAATATGCAAAACAAAGAAGTCAGACAATGATTTAACTTAATCTTTTATTAAACTTAACAGCATCTTCATAAAATCTAACTTTGATGGACTGGAGCAGTCGGCACCACTGCATCCTCAGGCCTGAAATTTAGGCAGACAGCAGACACATCAATCACCAGCGACAGCAACTATAACAGTAAAGCAATAGTATTGGCAGTAGCACATTAGCTTTTTCAACATTTTGATGCAGCTTACTTCAGCAAATTCTTCAAAACATAGCTGACATCGAGCAGACTGGCCTTCAACTGTTTCATCGTCCTTAGCAGTTGAGGATCGTCTTTCACAAATGGGCTGTTCTGAATGGTAAGTATTTAATCAGTGTAATGTTTTTAATTTTAAACAACTACTGAAATTAAATTAAAGTGTTCTTACAGTGTCCTCATCGATTGTATGATTCCAGTCTTCAATATCAGCCAGGATAGATTTCAAACTTTCAGATTCTGTCTTTAATCAATGAAGACAAACATATGTTTAATAACAGCATATGCATTGATTTATATATATATAGACAAGAACTTTAATCATGTATGTTTTTAATTTTACCTCTGCATGTATCAATCACAATAAATTGTTGTTACTTACTTCAGCCTCTTCATCTTTACGTTTCGGAGTTGACTCACATTCTTCATCTACTGGTTTGTCAGTTTTACTGGTCCTCTTTGCCATGCTGATGATGATTATCCTGGAAAAGATTAAAGTTAGTCTTTTATATCTCATCAATTGCAATATATGGCACTACAGAATACAAGCCACCACAAAGTCTCTTAGACTGACTCTGATTGACACACAACCCTTTCCGTAATTGCATTCTCCAGCGTGAAGCGTCATAGCATTGCCGTAATTACGTTATAGCATTTCCGTAATTGCATCATCTAGCATGAAGCTTCATAGCATTGCCAGAATTCCGTTATAACATTTCCAGAATTGCATCATCTAGCGTCAAGCTTCATAGCATTGCCGTAATTTCATTGTAGCATTTCTGAAATTGCATTATCTAGCATGAAGCTTCATAGAATTTCCGAATTACGTCAAGAACCTTCTAGAAGTTTCTAAGCATTGGAAAAACATCAATAGACTTGATTATAAGTCAAATGCAATAATATGCATAAGTACCTGCACGTTTTTAATCTTCATTAGCCTATCAAACAATTTTCAGTCACCGTTATTTGACGGGTGCAGCGGTTTTCGATAATAACATTCGAAAATTATAGTCTAACGGTTTCACTATGAAAAACAGTGAGATGGCTTAAAACTTATTGTAGAAGACTAAATGCTACTAAAGAAAGGTTTTACATTACTTACCAAATAATGCTTCTAAAAGTTATGCTTGCCAGATGCACGTCTAAACAGCTTTCCAATGTGTTTGTGAGCTCGTAAAATATTACAGAGACTTTTATACTGAACCACCGACTCACATGACCAAAGTCTATGAATATATTTGCATATCATGAATAAATCATTGACAGATATGTTTCATTACACTAACTTTCTGGACTTAGCAATTTCGGAAGTGCGATGTGTGGTTTCTGGTATCATCTTACTAACGTAGCAGATTAGGAATTGTTATGTGACATTTCTGGTATCATCTGACTAACTAATCGGTTCAGGTATTGTTATGTGCCATTTCTGGTATCATCTGACTAACTTAGCGGTTCAGGTATTGTTATGTGACTTTTCTGGAATCATCTCACTAACTTAGCGGTTCAGGTATTGTTATGTGACATTTCTGGTATCATCTGACTAACTTAGCGATCCCGGAACTGCGACGTGACATTTCTGGTATCATCTTACTAATCTAGCAATTCCGGTACTGTGACGTGACTATTCTGGTATCATCTTACTAACTTAGCGGTTCAGGTATTGTTATGTGACATTTCTGGTATCATCTTACTAACTTAGCAGTTCAGGTATTGTTATGTCACATTTCTGGTATCGTCTAACTAACGTAGCAGTTCAGGTATTGTTATGTGACTTTTCTGGTATCATCTCACTAATTTAGCGGTTCAGGTATTGTTATGTCACATTTCTGGTTTCATCTTACTAACTTAGCGGTTCAGGTATTGTTATGTGACTTTTCTGGTGTCATCTTACAAACTTAGCACTTTAGGAATTGCGATGTGACTTTTCTGGTATCATATTACTAACTTAGCAATTACGGCATTGTGATGTGTGTTTTCTGGTACCATCTTACTAACTTAGTAGATTAGGAATTGTTATGTGACTTTTCTGGTACCATCTTACTAACTTAGTAGATTCGGAATTGTTATGTGACTTTTCAGGTATCATCTAACAAACTTAGTGATTTCGGAACCGTGATGTGTGGTGTCTGGTATCATCTCACTAACTTACCAATGTCGGAAGTACTAAGTGTTTTCCCGTCTTACTAGGCCTCAAACTAACATTAGGGGGCGTCACGGCCGAACCGTATGACCTACACATCTGACCTTTGGCATGCATTAACTAGATCAGCTCTGGATCAAGTCTGCCAAGTTTTATGAATGTGACCCTTACGAAAGGCCTACAGTGATCTCTTGAATTTGCTATGGTAGGCAAGGCTGTTTAGGCCCGTGTAGGCCTCAAACTAACTTAAGGGGGCATAACTGCACGGCCGTAGAAGCTAGGAAGATGGTTCAAAGTGTTCCTGAAACTAGACGGTCTGCCCTTCAATTGCCCCTATACATGTTTGTTAAAATTGTGCCTCCTTAATTTGAAAATAGACTGTTTCTTTATCTGCCTAGACGGAAGATCTTTAAGCAGATGATCGACTCCCCCTCTCAGACAACGTCACGGGGGGTCACGGCCAAGCCGTACGAGCTAGAGGTCTGAAATTCGGCACGACAAAACTAGGTTCCCGCAGGAATGACCGTGCCGAGTTCCGTGACCGTAGCTCGCACCCGTGTCCCGCAGTTAATTTTTAAATTTCAGTATGTAGGCAATGTTAAGTGAATGGCTGCCTTTGACAGGCCATAACTTCACGTAGCAGTGACCTAGGAAGATGATCCAAGATGTTTCTGAAACTGGACAGTGTACTGTACAATCCTCCCTATACATATCCATTAAAATTATGCCTCCTTGATTTGAAATTAGCAGGTGAGTGCCTTCAGATGTGGCAATGCCGGAACTGTTAGGCGTAATCCCGTTTCCAGAATTGTCACGACGCATTTCTGGGTCATTAAGCTTTCAATCGACGTCAATTAGGGAATGGCCCCGCGGAGCAGCGACGAAGGACGACCGGTCAAACTTCGCCGTGAACTACGAGCCCCTCCAGAGAAGGCCCTCCATACACCTCTGTTAAAATTATGCCCCCAAGATGCCCCTAGAAGGGGTTTCCCAACATCAAAGAGGACCACTCTGCGCCGTATGAGCGCTCCCCATATTAGAGCCAATTAGCGGATATCTCGGCGGAGGTGCGACGTAGGGGGTCGGGTCGAGGCTCTCCCGACACCGGACGCCGGCGGCGCAAAGTCCCTCCATATATGTCCGTTAGAATTATGCCCCCTACATACGGCAGGAGCACAAGTTGATGATATTTTGCCTCATCTGGGCCAAAAAATGGGGGTAAGGTCCTAGGCCCTCTACCCCATGTCGAAAGGCTGCCGAAGCTCGGAGGGGACGTCATTAGAAAAATGATCATAACTGCAGTTCGCTTAGAGCTAGAGGTCTGAAATTTGGAATACTGACGGAGGAGGGTGGCCTGCATCAGTGACCCGAATTTTGGAGGTCTAGACCACACGGGGCAGGTTTTATTAACCCTTTAGCGTCTGGTGGTCTCACGGCCGGCCCGTTTGAGCTAGGAGCGTGAGATTTGGCACAGTGGAGCCCCACCGAGGTCTATATCACATACTGGAGAATCAGCGGTCTAGACCTCAGCACTAGGCCGCAAAGTACAAAAAGGTACCTGCGGCCTAGGCCGTGCGACCCAGAGGTCTGGATTTTTTACTGCACACACATGGGAGACTGAAGACCACACCTCTAGAGTTTCAAAGGTGTAGACCTCACAGAACTGTTTTTATAGGCCCTCAAAGTCAGTGAGGTCGGCAATGTTAAGTCAATGGAGGCACCCCACCTGTCACTTCTAGGCCCATAACTTCAGCTAGGAGTGGCCTAGGAACACCATTCAAAGTGCTACTAAAACTACAGAGTCTGCCCTTTAATTTCATGTATAGATATCACCTTAATTAGCAGATCTTCATGTCAAACAATGGGCTTTACTTTTGGTGACCTTTCGTGACCTTTCCACAAATGCGTCGTGCGGTTCCGGATATGCGCTTTATGGCCTAGGGGGACTTCTGGGGGGCCTACGACTGACCCGTACCACCTATGGGTCTGAAATTCGGCACACGTAAACTAGACGCCTTCAGGAATGACCTTGCCGAGTCTGAAGACTGTGGCCCTTACCAAAGTCCCGCAGTGGCCCTTTGAATTTGCTACGGTAGGCAATGTTAAGTGAATGGAGTCCTTTGACAGGGCATAACTACAGGTAGCAGTGGCCTAGGGAGATGATCCAAAGTGTTCCTGAAACTAGACAGTCTGCTCTACAATCCCCCCAATACATGTTTATTAAAATTGTGCCTCCTTAACTTGATAACACTAGGCTTTTGACCTTGAGTGTATGTTCTGCCTCTGCCTGCCTGGAAGATCTTTGTTGATGATTGACTGTATGATATTACTAACTTAGCAATTCCAGAACTGTGTTGTGTGGTTTCTGGTATCATCTGACTAACTTAGCAGGTCAGGTATTGTTATGTGTCTTTTCTGGTATCATCATATTAACCTAGCACTTCAGGTGTTGTTATGTGACTTTTCTGGTATCATCTCAATAACGTAGCAGTTCAGGTATTGTTATGTGTCTTTTCTGGTATCATCTCACTAACTTAGCAGTTCAGGTATTGTTATGTGACATTTCTGGTATCATCTTACTAATGTAGCAGTTCAGGTATTGTTATGTGACTTTTCTGGTATCATCTCACTAACTTAGCAGTTCAGGTATTGTTATGTCACATTTCTGTTATCATCTCACTAACTTAGCAGTTCAGGTATTGTTATGTGACATTTCTGGTATCATCTTACTAACTTAGCAGTTCAGGTATTGTTATGTGGCATTAGCAGATTAGCAATTGTTATGTGACTTTTCTGGTATCATCTTACTAACTTAGCAAACCCGGAACTGCGAAGTGACATTTCTGGTATCATCTTACTAATCTAGCGATTCCGGTACTGTGACGTGATGTTTCTGGTATCATCTTACTAACTTAGCAATGTCGGAAGTACTAAGTGTTTTCCCGTCTTACTAGGCCTCAAACTAACATTAGGGGGCGTCACGGCCGAACCGTGTGACCTACACATCTGACCTTTGGCATGCATACACTAGGTCAGCTCAGGAACAAGTCTGCCACAGGTTTATGACTGTGACCCTTACGAATTGCCTACAGTGACCTCTTGAATTTGCTAAGTTTGGCAGTTCCAGTGCAAGATCAGGGATCAGGTATCATGCATCACCTGACTTTATTGTGGCCTGGTCAAGTGCATGGTATTAGATGGCCAGTGCATTTCATGTAGCATGGTGGTCTCCAAACCCTTACTCAAACCTCCTTCCTAACCTCAAACTCCTACCCTAACCCCCAACCCACCTCCGGTCCCTAAACCTAACCCTTACCCAAACCCTAACCCCAATTCTCCAGGCCCTAACCCCAAATCCCAACTCCAACCATACTCCTGCCCTAACCCCCAACCCACCTCCGATCCCTAAACTTAACTCTAACCCCAAACCCCTTCCCTAACCATAAAACTCCAAACCTTAACCCCAAACCCCTTCCCTAACCCTAAAACTCCAAGCCCTATGGCTCCACGGAGGAGTGACGTAGGACGACGGGTCAAAGTTCACTAGAAACTACGAGTGTTTTCTGGTTTCATTACAATGACTTAGCATTCTCGGAACTGTGAATGATATTTCCTTGTTTCATCAGAATGACTTAGCAATCCCAGAACTGTGATGCGTGTTTTCTTATTAACTTAGCACCTCCGGAACTGTGACGGGTTAGGGTTAGGGTTAGGGTTAGGGTTAGGGTTAGGGATAGGAGATGGGGTTAGGGTTAGGGTTAGGGTTAGGGTTAGGGTTAGGGTTAGGTTTATGAATAGGGGCCGAGACCCCTGCCTGCACCCTGGCATGCCAGGGACACAGTAATGCACTGGCCAATCAATCAGGTTCATCGGTGCATCAGCCCGCTTACGCACCAACACATCATCCCTTTAAACAGGGTTTGGACATGCATAATTATCCCCATAGTAAAAATTGTCAATTCTTACCTGAATTCCTCCAGGGGACGGTGGCGATGATGTCATGGAAGGTCCAGGAGAGCACTAGCACCCGGTAGCTCTCTATGGGAGACGGTGGCCACTTACGGAGCCGACATTGTGACGCCAACAGGTTTGTGCCCTTCCCTGCAGCTAAAGTACCCCGGTCCATCCTTTAGATAATGTTTATGGGGTCTCAGCTAAAATGGCACCCCCTCAGATCTGCATTCCAATGTGGTTCAACAGCGTGGTGGGCCTTTAACCTCAGCCTACGCCGGTCCGCCTTCTCCCAGATCTGGCTATCTGCCCACTATAGGCTGGCAATCACCTGTGACGTCAACAATCGCTCACAGGCCTTTACCTCCCGGCGAGCAAGCCCTTATGGGATTAATGGTGGCCACTTACAGAGCCGACATTGCAGCACCAACAGGAGAATACACCCGCGGCATCAGCAGTAACTCACAGGCCGACCTCCCAGCGGGCAGGCCCCACGGTATAAGTGGTCGCCACTTACGGAGCCGACACCGAGGCGCCGACAGGAGAAAACACCCGCAGCGTCAGCAGCCTCCCACAGGCCGTTACTTCTCGGCGGCAAGGTCCCATGGGTTAAGTGGTCGCCACTTACGGAGCCGACACCGCCACGCCGAACAGAAGACAACACCCGCAGCGTCAGCAGCCTCCCACAGGCCGTTACTTCTCGGCGGCAAGGTCCCATGGGTTAAGTGGTCGCCACTTACGGAGCCGACACCGCCACGCCGAACAGAAGACAACACCCGCAGCGTCAGCAGCCTCCCACAGGCCGTTACTTCTCGGCGGCAAGGTCCCATGGGTTAAGTGGTCGCCACTTACGGAGCCGACACCGCCACGCCGAACAGAAGACAACACCCGCAGCGTCAGCAGCCTCCCACAGGCCGTTACTTCTCGGCGGCAAGGTCCCATGGGTTAAGTGGTCGCCACTTACGGAGCCGACACCGCCACGCCGAACAGAAGACAACACCCGCAGCGTCAGCAGCCTCCCACAGGCCGTTACTTCTCGGCGGCAAGGTCCCATGGGTTAAGTGGTCGCCACTTACGGAGCCGACACCGCCACGCCGAACAGAAGACAACACCCGCAGCGTCAGCAGCCTCCCACAGGCCGTTACTTCTCGGCGGCAAGGTCCCATGGGTTAAGTGGTCGCCGCTTACGGAGCCGACACCGCCACGCCGAACAGAAGACAACACCCGCAGCGTCAGCAGCCTCCCACAGGCCGTTACTTCTCGGCGGGCAGGTCCCATGGGTTAAGTGGTCGCCACTTACGGAGCCGACACTGCTGTGCACCAACAGCCGCTCACAGGCAGTTACTTCCCAGCGGACAAGCCCCACGAGTTTAGAGGTCGCCACTTACGGGGCCGACACTGCCACACTGACCGGTGCTGCGATCCCCCGCTCGACACAACGGCCTCTCACAGGCAGTTACTTCCCAGCGGACAAGCCCCACGAGTTTAGAGGTCGCCACTTACGGGGCCGACACTGCCACACTGACCGGTGCTGCGATCCCCCGCTCGACACAACGGCCTCTCACAGGCAGTTACTTCCCAGCGGACAAGCCCCACGAGTTTAGAGGTCGCCACTTACGGGGCCGACACTGCCACACTGACCGGTGCTGCGATCCCCCGTTCGACACAACGGCCTCTCACAGGCAGTTACTTCCCAGCGGACAAGCCCCACGAGTTTAGAGGTCGCCACTTACGGGGCCGACACTGCCACACTGACCGGTGCTGCGATCCCCCGTTCGACACAACGGCCTCTCACAGGCAGTTACTTCCCAGCGGACAAGCCCCACGAGTTTAGAGGTCGCCACTTACGGGGCCGACACTGCCACACTGACCGGTGCTGCGATCCCCCGTTCGACACAACGGCCTCTCACAGGCAGTTACTTCCCAGCGGACAAGCCCCACGAGTTTAGAGGTCGCCACTTACGGGGCCGACACTGCCACACTGACCGGTGAGATCCCCCGCGCGACACAACGGCCTCTCACAGGCAGTTACTTCCCGGCGGGCAAGCCCCATGGGTTTAGTGGTGGCCACTTACAGAGTCGACACCGCGATACCATCAGGCGACATCACCCGCGGCACCAACAACCGCTCACGGGCCTACCTCCCGGCGGGCAACTTCCAGGGTGAGGCCTATCTCCGGACTCAATCCACATCCATCTCACGCCAAACACAATCCCAATAAAGCTAATTGGCTAAAGCTGTGTACCATCTCCTTCCCCTGTAGGGGTTTGAGGGAGACATATGGTAACACAGTGAAGAAAAGTTTTAGATATGGGGGTTATTTAAACCCTCCATAGGTTCAGATGTGGTAGTCATTTTAATCCTCCACAATCCAATGTTGGGGGGCATGTTAGTCCTCCCCAAGTAGGATTTTAGGCCATCCAGTGCCAAGCACCTTTCCACTAGCATAAGTAAACTGATCGTGTTGTTTAATTAACACAGCATGAAAAGAATAATAAAGCCAATACCTGCAGCATTGTGTCCCACGTCCTTCCTCTGTAGAGGCTTAAGGAGAATGAAGGTGACACAGAAAGGGAAACAGACATTGCCCCAATAAAGTTTATCCATCCAGTGTTGTGTCATGCATCCTTCCTCTGTAGAGGCTTAAGGAGAATGAGGGTGACACAGTGAGAGAGTAGAATACAACCCCTGTAAAGTTGATCCATCCAATATATAGTGTGTCCCACATCCTTCCTCTGCGGAGGCTTAAGGCAAATGAGGGGAGCACAGTGAAAAGCAGTTTTTATATATGGGGGTCATTTAACCCTCCACAATTTTAAAAGTCATTCTAGACCTTATTATAATTATATTTAATGGTTATTTAATCATTAATGATTTTAAAAGTCATTTTAGACTTTGATATATTTATATTTAAATGTTATTTTAGATAAAGTGTTAATACATTTACATGTGGGGGTAATTTGACCCTCCATCATTGTAAAAGTCACTTTACACACTAAACATTTTTATAATGGGGGTATTTAACCCTCCAACACTTTCAAAGTCCCTTTGGACGTTAATATATTTATAATGGGAGTTATTTAACCCTCCATCATTATCAAACATGTCCAGACTGTGAATTATATAAATAATTAACCCCCTCCAAGGGATGTAACCCAGTTGGATTACAATCAGGGGTGTATGGGTTCGAGGCCCCAAGTACAGTTGCCCTTAGGGTTTAGACTAGCTTAGAGTTTGGACCCCAAAGTAAATTATCCTTAGGGTTAGGATCAGAGGTGTAGTTTAGGTTCAGGGCCCTAAGGTAAATTATCCTTAGGGTTAGGGGTGTATTTGAGGTTAAGGCCCTAAGGTCAGTTATCCTTAGGGTTGGGGGTGTCTTAGGGTTAGGGCCCTAAGGTAAATTATCCTTAGGGTTAGGCATCACAGATGTGCGTTTAGGTTTAGGGCCCCAAGGTAAGTTATCCTTAGGGTTAGGCATCTCAGATGCGTTAAGGTTAGGGCCCCAAGGTAAATTATCCTTAGGGTTAGGCATCACAGATGCGTTTAGGTTTAGGGCCCTAGGCATAGTTAGCTTTATGTTTAAAGGTTATGGTTAGGGCATGGTTAAGGTTAAGGCCTATAATTTAAATATGGGTGGCCATGATCAGGTTCCAGACTTACAGGAATCCCGTATCAGGTCCCCAAGGTTAGGATCCTAAGGTAAAGTACCCTTAGGATAAGCATCAGGGGTGAGTTTTAGGTTTAGGGCCCTGGCAAAGTTAGCCTCAGGGCCTAGGCCAAGAACAACACGTTAAATAACCTAGGTGGTAACCCAGATCTGGCTCCAAAATAGGATTCCTAGATCAGGTCCCGACACGTGTTTCGCGCTGCCATGCGCTCATCAGGGAACCGGCATGTAATTGCCTACTAGGCCTTAGAATTGACGGTGGCACGAAGAAGGCGTATGCTGATGAACCTCGATGGCACGGGCTGGTTAGGTTTATGAATAGGGGCCGAGACCCCTGCCTGCACCCTGGCATGCCAGGGACACAGTAATGCACTGGCCAATCAATCAGGTTCATCGGTGCATCAGCCCGCTTACGCACCAACACATCATCCCTTTAAACAGGGTTTGGACATGCATAATTATCCCCATAGTAAAAATTGTCAATTCTTACCTGAATTCCTCCAGGGGACGGTGGCGATGATGTCATGGAAGGTCCAGGAGAGCACTAGCACCCGGTAGCTCTCTATGGGAGACGGTGGCCACTTACGGAGCCGACATTGTGACGCCAACAGGTTTGTGCCCTTCCCTGCAGCTAAAGTACCCCGGTCCATCCTTTAGATAATGTTTATGGGGTCTCAGCTAAAATGGCACCCCCTCAGATCTGCATTCCAATGTGGTTCAACAGCGTGGTGGGCCTTTAACCTCAGCCTACGCCGGTCCGCCTTCTCCCAGATCTGGCTATCTGCCCACTATAGGCTGGCAATCACCTGTGACGTCAACAATCGCTCACAGGCCTTTACCTCCCGGCGAGCAAGCCCTTATGGGATTAATGGTGGCCACTTACAGAGCCGACATTGCAGCACCAACAGGAGAATACACCCGCGGCATCAGCAGTAACTCACAGGCCGACATCCCAGCGGGCAGGCCCCACGGTATAAGTGGTCGCCACTTACGGAGCCGACACCGAGGCGCCGACAGGAGAAAACACCCGCAGCGTCAGCAGCCTCCCACAGGCCGTTACTTCTCGGCGGCAAGGTCCCATGGGTTAAGTGGTCGCCACTTACGGAGCCGACACCGCCACGCCGAACAGAAGACAACACCCGCAGCGTCAGCAGCCTCCCACAGGCCGTTACTTCTCGGCGGCAAGGTCCCATGGGTTAAGTGGTCGCCACTTACGGAGCCGACACCGCCACGCCGAACAGAAGACAACACCCGCAGCGTCAGCAGCCTCCCACAGGCCGTTACTTCTCGGCGGCAAGGTCCCATGGGTTAAGTGGTCGCCACTTACGGAGCCGACACCGCCACGCCGAACAGAAGACAACACCCGCAGCGTCAGCAGCCTCCCACAGGCCGTTACTTCTCGGCGGCAAGGTCCCATGGGTTAAGTGGTCGCCACTTACGGAGCCGACACCGCCACGCCGAACAGAAGACAACACCCGCAGCGTCAGCAGCCTCCCACAGGCCGTTACTTCTCGGCGGCAAGGTCCCATGGGTTAAGTGGTCGCCGCTTACGGAGCCGACACCGCCACGCCGAACAGAAGACAACACCCGCAGCGTCAGCAGCCTCCCACAGGCCGTTACTTCTCGGCGGCAAGGTCCCATGGGTTAAGTGGTCGCCGCTTACGGAGCCGACACCGCCACGCCGAACAGAAGACAACACCCGCAGCGTCAGCAGCCTCCCACAGGCCGTTACTTCTCGGCGGGCAGGTCCCATGGGTTAAGTGGTCGCCACTTACGGAGCCGACACTGCTGTGCACCAACAGCCGCTCACAGGCAGTTACTTCCCAGCGGACAAGCCCCACGAGTTTAGAGGTCGCCACTTACGGGGCCGACACTGCCACACTGACCGGTGCTGCGATCCCCCGCTCGACACAACGGCCTCTCACAGGCAGTTACTTCCCAGCGGACAAGCCCCACGAGTTTAGAGGTCGCCACTTACGGGGCCGACACTGCCACACTGACCGGTGCTGCGATCCCCCGTTCGACACAACGGCCTCTCACAGGCAGTTACTTCCCAGCGGACAAGCCCCACGAGTTTAGAGGTCGCCACTTACGGGGCCGACACTGCCACACTGACCGGTGCTGCGATCCCCCGTTCGACACAACGGCCTCTCACAGGCAGTTACTTCCCAGCGGACAAGCCCCACGAGTTTAGAGGTCGCCACTTACGGGGCCGACACTGCCACACTGACCGGTGCTGCGATCCCCCGTTCGACACAACGGCCTCTCACAGGCAGTTACTTCCCAGCGGACAAGCCCCACGAGTTTAGAGGTCGCCACTTACGGGGCCGACACTGCCACACTGACCGGTGAGATCCCCCGCGCGACACAACGGCCTCTCACAGGCAGTTACTTCCCGGCGGGCAAGCCCCATGGGTTTAGTGGTGGCCACTTACAGAGTCGACACCGCGATACCATCAGGCGACATCACCCGCGGCACCAACAACCGCTCACGGGCCTACCTCCCGGCGGGCAACTTCCAGGGTGAGGCCTATCTCCGGACTCAATCCACATCCATCTCACGCCAAACACAATCCCAATAAAGCTAATTGGCTAAAGCTGTGTACCATCTCCTTCCCCTGTAGGGGTTTGAGGGAGACATATGGTAACACAGTGAAGAAAAGTTTTAGATATGGGGGTTAGGGTTAGGGTTAGGGTTAGGGTTAGGGTTAGGTTAGGTTATGAATAGGGGCCGAGACCCCTGCCTGCACCCTGGCATGCCAGGGACACAGTAATGCACTGGCCAATCAATCAGGTTCATCGGTGCATCAGCCCGCTTACGCACCAACACATCATCCCTTTAAACAGGGTTTGGACATGCATAATTATCCCCATAGTAAAAATTGTCAATTCTTACCTGAATTCCTCCAGGGGACGGTGGCGATGATGTCATGGAAGGTCCAGGAGAGCACTAGCACCCGGTAGCTCTCTATGGGAGACGGTGGCCACTTACGGAGCCGACATTGTGACGCCAACAGGTTTGTGCCCTTCCCTGCAGCTAAAGTACCCCGGTCCATCCTTTAGATAATGTTTATGGGGTCTCAGCTAAAATGGCACCCCCTCAGATCTGCATTCCAATGTGGTTCAACAGCGTGGTGGGCCTTTAACCTCAGCCTACGCCGGTCCGCCTTCTCCCAGATCTGGCTATCTGCCCACTATAGGCTGGCAATCACCTGTGACGTCAACAATCGCTCACAGGCCTTTACCTCCCGGCGAGCAAGCCCTTATGGGATTAATGGTGGCCACTTACAGAGCCGACATTGCAGCACCAACAGGAGAATACACCCGCGGCATCAGCAGTAACTCACAGGCCGACCTCCCAGCGGGCAGGCCCCACGGTATAAGTGGTCGCCACTTACGGAGCCGACACCGAGGCGCCGACAGGAGAAAACACCCGCAGCGTCAGCAGCCTCCCACAGGCCGTTACTTCTCGGCGGCAAGGTCCCATGGGTTAAGTGGTCGCCACTTACGGAGCCGACACCGCCACGCCGAACAGAAGACAACACCCGCAGCGTCAGCAGCCTCCCACAGGCCGTTACTTCTCGGCGGCAAGGTCCCATGGGTTAAGTGGTCGCCACTTACGGAGCCGACACCGCCACGCCGAACAGAAGACAACACCCGCAGCGTCAGCAGCCTCCCACAGGCCGTTACTTCTCGGCGGCAAGGTCCCATGGGTTAAGTGGTCGCCACTTACGGAGCCGACACCGCCACGCCGAACAGAAGACAACACCCGCAGCGTCAGCAGCCTCCCACAGGCCGTTACTTCTCGGCGGCAAGGTCCCATGGGTTAAGTGGTCGCCACTTACGGAGCCGACACCGCCACGCCGAACAGAAGACAACACCCGCAGCGTCAGCAGCCTCCCACAGGCCGTTACTTCTCGGCGGCAAGGTCCCATGGGTTAAGTGGTCGCCGCTTACGGAGCCGACACCGCCACGCCGAACAGAAGACAACACCCGCAGCGTCAGCAGCCTCCCACAGGCCGTTACTTCTCGGCGGGCAGGTCCCATGGGTTAAGTGGTCGCCACTTACGGAGCCGACACTGCTGTGCACCAACAGCCGCTCACAGGCAGTTACTTCCCAGCGGACAAGCCCCACGAGTTTAGAGGTCGCCACTTACGGGGCCGACACTGCCACACTGACCGGTGCTGCGATCCCCCGCTCGACACAACGGCCTCTCACAGGCAGTTACTTCCCAGCGGACAAGCCCCACGAGTTTAGAGGTCGCCACTTACGGGGCCGACACTGCCACACTGACCGGTGCTGCGATCCCCCGCTCGACACAACGGCCTCTCACAGGCAGTTACTTCCCAGCGGACAAGCCCCACGAGTTTAGAGGTCGCCACTTACGGGGCCGACACTGCCACACTGACCGGTGCTGCGATCCCCCGTTCGACACAACGGCCTCTCACAGGCAGTTACTTCCCAGCGGACAAGCCCCACGAGTTTAGAGGTCGCCACTTACGGGGCCGACACTGCCACACTGACCGGTGCTGCGATCCCCCGTTCGACACAACGGCCTCTCACAGGCAGTTACTTCCCAGCGGACAAGCCCCACGAGTTTAGAGGTCGCCACTTACGGGGCCGACACTGCCACACTGACCGGTGCTGCGATCCCCCGTTCGACACAACGGCCTCTCACAGGCAGTTACTTCCCAGCGGACAAGCCCCACGAGTTTAGAGGTCGCCACTTACGGGGCCGACACTGCCACACTGACCGGTGAGATCCCCCGCGCGACACAACGGCCTCTCACAGGCAGTTACTTCCCGGCGGGCAAGCCCCATGGGTTTAGTGGTGGCCACTTACAGAGTCGACACCGCGATACCATCAGGCGACATCACCCGCGGCACCAACAACCGCTCACGGGCCTACCTCCCGGCGGGCAACTTCCAGGGTGAGGCCTATCTCCGGACTCAATCCACATCCATCTCACGCCAAACACAATCCCAATAAAGCTAATTGGCTAAAGCTGTGTACCATCTCCTTCCCCTGTAGGGGTTTGAGGGAGACATATGGTAACACAGTGAAGAAAAGTTTTAGATATGGGGGTTATTTAAACCCTCCATAGGTTCAGATGTGGTAGTCATTTTAATCCTCCACAATCCAATGTTGGGGGGCATGTTAGTCCTCCCCAAGTAGGATTTTAGGCCATCCAGTGCCAAGCACCTTTCCACTAGCATAAGTAAACTGATCGTGTTGTTTAATTAACACAGCATGAAAAGAATAATAAAGCCAATACCTGCAGCATTGTGTCCCACGTCCTTCCTCTGTAGAGGCTTAAGGAGAATGAAGGTGACACAGAAAGGGAAACAGACATTGCCCCAATAAAGTTTATCCATCCAGTGTTGTGTCATGCATCCTTCCTCTGTAGAGGCTTAAGGAGAATGAGGGTGACACAGTGAGAGAGTAGAATACAACCCCTGTAAAGTTGATCCATCCAATATATAGTGTGTCCCACATCCTTCCTCTGCGGAGGCTTAAGGCAAATGAGGGGAGCACAGTGAAAAGCAGTTTTTATATATGGGGGTCATTTAACCCTCCACAATTTTAAAAGTCATTCTAGACCTTATTATAATTATATTTAATGGTTATTTAATCATTAATGATTTTAAAAGTCATTTTAGACTTTGATATATTTATATTTAAATGTTATTTTAGATAAAGTGTTAATACATTTACATGTGGGGGTAATTTGACCCTCCATCATTGTAAAAGTCACTTTACACACTAAACATTTTTATAATGGGGGTATTTAACCCTCCAACACTTTCAAAGTCCCTTTGGACGTTAATATATTTATAATGGGAGTTATTTAACCCTCCATCATTATCAAACATGTCCAGACTGTGAATTATATAAATAATTAACCCCCTCCAAGGGATGTAACCCAGTTGGATTACAATCAGGGGTGTATGGGTTCGAGGCCCCAAGTACAGTTGCCCTTAGGGTTTAGACTAGCTTAGAGTTTGGACCCCAAAGTAAATTATCCTTAGGGTTAGGATCAGAGGTGTAGTTTAGGTTCAGGGCCCTAAGGTAAATTATCCTTAGGGTTAGGGGTGTATTTGAGGTTAAGGCCCTAAGGTCAGTTATCCTTAGGGTTGGGGGTGTCTTAGGGTTAGGGCCCTAAGGTAAATTATCCTTAGGGTTAGGCATCACAGATGTGCGTTTAGGTTTAGGGCCCCAAGGTAAGTTATCCTTAGGGTTAGGCATCTCAGATGCGTTAAGGTTAGGGCCCCAAGGTAAATTATCCTTAGGGTTAGGCATCACAGATGCGTTTAGGTTTAGGGCCCTAGGCATAGTTAGCTTTATGTTTAAAGGTTATGGTTAGGGCATGGTTAAGGTTAAGGCCTATAATTTAAATATGGGTGGCCATGATCAGGTTCCAGACTTACAGGAATCCCGTATCAGGTCCCCAAGGTTAGGATCCTAAGGTAAAGTACCCTTAGGATAAGCATCAGGGGTGAGTTTTAGGTTTAGGGCCCTGGCAAAGTTAGCCTCAGGGCCTAGGCCAAGAACAACACGTTAAATAACCTAGGTGGTAACCCAGATCTGGCTCCAAAATAGGATTCCTAGATCAGGTCCCGACACGTGTTTCGCGCTGCCATGCGCTCATCAGGGAACCGGCATGTAATTGCCTACTAGGCCTTAGAATTGACGGTGGCACGAAGAAGGCGTATGCTGATGAACCTCGATGGCACGGGCTGGTTAGGTTTATGAATAGGGTTAGGGTTAGGGTTAGGGTTAGGGTTAGGGTTAGGGGTTAGGGTTAGGGTTAGGGTTAGGGTTAGGGGTTAGGGTTAGGGTTAGGGTTAGGGTTAGGGTTAGGTGTAAGGAGTTCTATCTCGATGACTCTCCCCACTCTGTCTGACGACTAGAGCAGTTTGGTATAGAGAGCCAAAGGCAATGCACGGGCCGGCGCTTGTCACTCTGTTCCCAGGGTCCAGTTGATCACGTTCATTGCATACTTCATGAGTCACCATGTTGTCTAAATGGCGTAAAAGTTTTTAGAGTATTAGGTTAAGGTTTGTTATGATGTCAATATACATTACAGTTAAATAGGTTTACATGATTTAATAAATGTTGAAGGCTTCGGTCTGAAAGTGTTAGTCCTGATTTAAAGGTTAAGTTTAGGCATATATCCTGATTGGTTAGGTTTAGAAAGAGACAAAGGTTAAGGCTAATTTAGTTAACTGGAATGTTAGGTAGTCAAAAGAACTGATTTAGTTTTAGGTTTCGGCAATGACCCTGAGTGGTTAAGGTTAGACAATGACTAAGGTTGAGGCTAATTAAAAGTTAGGTTTTAGGTTATAAGAAGGGTAAGTAGATTGAAGTTTAGATTGAAGTTTAGATTGAAGTTTAGATTGACAAGGTTTACGGTTTTAAAAGAATTGTGGGACACCTCATCAGTGGTGTACCTCGAGATCATCGGGTGTTTCACCATTTACCACCAGACACCCTCACTCGAAGGCAGGACCCCGGGGTGATCAAGTCCCGGGGCGTGTCCCATAGCCAATTTAGGGTTATGGTTAGGCTAAGCTTGGCATTAACAGCTAAAGGTGGTTAATTAGATCTTTTAAGAGAATTTATTTTGGTCTGTGCCAAGCTTTAAGTTTTGTTTAAAATTATTGGTTTTGGAATTGAACGGTAAGTATTTTGGCTAAAATGGTTACATCTGAAGGTAAGTTTGCGAAGGTAAGTGTTTAGCGATTTAAAGTTAAGCTAAAATTATGTAAGGCAGAATCAAACGTATGTGGTGCAAAAATGTGCTGTTGTATGAGTGGGGCTAACCCCCATAGAAGACTTGGCCACGTTTAAGGTCTTTGACGCCATAGACCACCACATCCCACGTGCTGTCCAAGTGGACCTGGGAGGGCCGTATACTTACCCCTTGTTCAGGTTAACAGATTGCTTGTTGACACCGTAAGGTTACCACAATCTGCCCAGACAAGGTTGAGAAAGAAGGTCTCCTATGAAGAGAGCCGGTCAAGTCCCCCAGAAAAGGAGAACAAGCCTGACCAGAGTCCAAAAGGAATCTTACCGAAGGTTCTAGTAGAGTGAGGGTCTCTTGGAGGATCCAAGGCAAAAGCCTTCAAAAAGGCTCTGGTGGAGGAGATTGTGCTCAAGGTTGAAAGTCTGGAAGTCTTGAAGGTCTAGAAGACGATTCGTGACGATGTGGCATGTACAAGGACCAGAGCTAAACGGGTACTCTATAATGGGAACCCGGCTTTCCGCTCGTGGTGTGGAAAAAAAAGAATAGAAAAGATAAAGGTTTACCCCGTAAGTGGATAGAGGAGATCGAGACGAGTCCGGTGATATGCGTTTTATCCCGATCGGACTTGCGGAAGGTGAGATATTCATGTGTAAAGAAACTTTTCAACGACCAAGTGCATTATGGGTAAACAAATCGTGGATGGGCGTGGTTAAAACCAGAAAGTGGGAGGAGTTTGCATATTTTAACAGTGCATTATGGGTAAAAAACCAAAAATAAAACCGTGAGTGAAACTAGTCGTGAAATTCATGTGGTTTAGGCCGAGACGAAGGCCAGGTCATGGATTTTTGGATCCGTCGGTGAGACCTCGTCTCACATGAGGCCTCCTGGGGCCTCTTTTGTGAAACCAATACGGGTTCTACCATGGTTCCAGTAGAATCCACCCCTGGTTGACTCAAGGTTGAGTCACCAAACGGAGTCTAAGCCAGGAGAGACTCCGTTCTGTCAAAAGAAAACCATGGGAAATCTTCTGGGTTAAGATTAGAAAATACAGGGGTATAAGGTTCCAGATAAAGAATAGAAGTTCCAAAAAGAAAATGGGTTCCAGATAGGAATTAGGCCAAGGGATCCAGGTAGGGTTACAGATATGGTTCCAGATAGGAATTAGGCCAAGGGATCCAGGTAGGGTTCCAGATAGGAATTAGGCCAAGGGATCCAGGTAGGGTTACAGATATGGTTCCAGATAGGAATTAGGCCAAGGGATCCAGGTAAGGTTACAGATATGGTTCCAGATAGGAATTAGGCCAAGGGATCCAGGTAAGGTTACAGATAGGAATTGTATTGTGGTTATGGTTTGTAGATGTGGTCAGAAAAAGCATTAAATGAATCATAAGATGAGAGAAATGGCTATGATTCTAAGGAAAGGATTAGGATTAGGTGACCGGTTAAGGTAAAGGCGTAAAGGTTAGAGTTTTGGTTCCTAAGAGGTTTAGGGTTAGAATGGGGCATCAGGATCAGGTTAAGAAGAGCCCAATCAAGTTGTTGAGTTAGGTTTAGATAACTAAATCCAAAGATTATAGTTTAAGGTTTAGGTAATAGTCCCAGTGTTTTAGGTTTACGCACTAGACCTGAGGTAACGGCTTTAGGATTAGGCAAAATCCCTCTTTCTTTATGTGGTAGGCGTTGATCCTCAAGGTCCTAGTTTTAGACCATGGTTTTAGGTTTAGGTAATATCCCCAGTGTTTTAGGTTTAGGGATCATTCCTGAGGTTATGGTTTAGGATTAGGCAAGATCTCCTGTTCTGTTTAAGGGTTATGGTTATGGTTAGGGTTAAGGATATAGATAGGGGTTAGGAACCCCAAGGTCTGTGACCCCAGCGTCCCAGGGTCACAGAAATGCACTGGCCAATCCGGGTTCATCGTAAGCACATACCCGCTTACATGCACCCTGTCCGTTACCCAACTGGGGCTTCAAATGATAACTATGCCTTTCTTTTTGCAGGGGTGATGGAGAAGAAGATCCGGAGGAATCCCAGAAACAAGGTAAGTGGTCCAGAGGAGCAGTTGGAGGAGCAGCGACGCAGACAGGTAGGTATAAGCCACGGCCCACTAGGGCGTAAGTTCCCAGACACATTAAAATAGGCCCACTAGGGCGTAAGTTCCCAGATACACTTATGATCGACTCACTATGGTTATGGTTAGGCATTGAACCCCAAAGTCTTAGGTTTAGGTAATGTAACGAGAATGTGGTGTGTCCAAGAAGGACCAGAGCCAAAGGGGTACTCTATAATGGGACCCCGGCTTTCCGCTCGTGGTGTGGAAAAAGGACCATAACGGCTTACCCCGTAAGTGGATAGAGGAGGTTGAGACGAGTCCGGTGATATGCGTTTTATCCCGATCGGACTTACGGAAGGCGAGATATTCGCGTGTAAAGAATTTTTTCATCGACCAAATGCATTATGGGTAAACAAATCCTGGATGGGCGTGGCTAAAACCAGAAAGTGGGAGGAGTTTGCATATTTTAACAGTGCATTATGGGTAAAAACCCAAAAATAAAACCGTGAGTGAAACTAGTCGCGAAATTCATGTGGTTAAGGCCGAGATGAAGGCCAGGTCATGGATTTTTGGATCCGTCGGTGAGACCTCGTCTCCCATGGGGCCTCCTGGGGCCTCCCCTGTGAAATCAATACGGGTTCTACCATGGTTCTAGTAGAATCAACTATTGGTTGATTCAAGATTGAGTCACCAAACGGAGTCTCAGCCAGGAAAGACTCCGTTCTGTCAAAAGAAAACCACGGGAAATCTCCCGGGTTAAGATTAGAGAATACAGGGGTATAAGGTTCCAGATAAAGAATAGAAGTTACAAAAAGAAAATGGGTTCCAAATAGGAATTAGGTCAAGGGATCCAGGTATGGTTCCAGATATGAATTAGGCCAAGTGATCCAGGTAGGGTTCCAGATAGGAATTAGGCCAAGGAATCCAGGTGGGATTAAAGATAAGAAATAGTTTAAGGGTTCTGGATTGGGGCTGGGATTACAGACAGGACTTAGGTTTCAGGTTCAACTAGCAGTTAAGATTATAGATTAGGTTTTAAGGTTGGTTTAAAGTAGGTATTAGGAGAAATAGTAAACTACGTCTAACCGATGGGAAATGTATCATGGTTATGGTTTGTGGATGTGGTCAGAAAAAGCATTAAATGTATCCTAAAATGTGAGAAATGGCTATGATTCTAGGAAAAGGATTAGGTGACTGGTTAAGGTTACGGTTAAGGTAAAGGCGTAAAGGTTAGAGTTTTGGTTCCTAAGCGGTTTATGGTTAGAATGAGGCATCCGGATCAGGTTAAAAAGGTCCAATCAAGTTGTTGAGTTAGGTTTAGATAACTAAATCCAAAGATTATGGTTTAGGGTTTAGGCAATAGTCCCAGTGTTTTAGGTTTAGGCATTAATCCCGAGGTAACGGTTTTAGGATTTAGGCAAAATCTCTCCTCTTTCTTTAAGTGGTAGGCATTGATCCTCAAGGTCCTGGTTTTAGACCATGGTTTTAGGTTTAGGTAATATCCCCAGTGCTATAGGTTTAGGGATCATTCCCGAGGTTACAATTTAGGATTAGGCAAGATCTCCTGTTTGGTTTAAGGGTTAGGGTTACGGTTGCGGTTAGGGTTATGGTTAGGGTTGCGGTTGTGGTTAGGGTTAGGGTTAGGGTTAGGGTTAGGGTTAGGGTTAGGGTTAGGAGCCTGTCCAGAATACCTATTATTTTTTCCGCATTTTGTAAAAAAAATGTATGGGACGGGTTTTTTTCCTGGCCTGTATTAAGTTTTATGGCCTGAATTTAGGAAACCTGGCCTCGTCAATGGGAAAATCCCATACGTTCGAAAAGCCAGGATACCTATAATTCATTAGAAGGACGTAATTCCTATTACGTAGTAACTGTTTTTGTACTGCAGGTGGCAGTATTTATTTTTTAAAAATATATTACGGATTACCTAAGTCTCATTATCTCAGGCCTATCTCAGACATATATATTACGGCTTCTATAATTCAGTAATAAGGTTTGTAGTAGCTTAACATAGGCTAATGTCACAGCCCGTTTTACATGGCCAAAATTGTTTTTTGATCAAGTTTTTAAAGTATATTGTGTTTTTTTCTGTCTGTACATCACATATATATGTATGCAGGCATAGCCAGATGTATTTGTGCATTTACTTTTTTGTTTTTAATCTTTATTGTCTATTATCTTTAATCGATGTAGCTAACGTTTTATCATTTAGTTATGCTTAGGGAGGCCGTAATAAATAATATATATTGTGCACTTTATTGCTCAAGCTGCAGTACCTTTGTCTTCACCAACAGAGGGCAGACTGAGCTATTGGTCTCTATGGCATAGGTAGTAAAGCCGGATTATGTATTTATCATGGACTACCACAGTAGTCATTATACTTAGTGTTATAGCTGTCAAAAAAGTGACATCTTAGCATTTAGTTATACATAGGGAGGCCGTAATAAGTAATATATATTCTGCACTTTATTGCTCAAGCTGCAGTACCTTTGTCTTGACCAACAGAGGGCAGACTGAGCTATTGGTCTCTATGGCATAGGTAGTAAAGCCGGATTGTATACTTATCATGGACTACCACAGTAGTCATTATACTTAGTGTTATAGCTGTCAAAAAAGTGACATCTTATCATTTAGTTATACATAGGGAGGCCGTAATAAGTAATATATATTGCGCACTTTATTGCTCAAGCTGCAGTACCTTTGTCTTCACCAACAGAGGGCAGACTGAGCTATTGGTCTCTATGGTATAGGCAGTAAAGCCGGATTATATAGGTATGGTAGTAAGGCCGGATCCTGTATTTATCGTGGACTACCACAGTAGTCATTATACTTAGTGTTATAGCTGTCAAAAAAGTGACAGCTCGTTTTACATGACCAAAAGTGTTTTTTGATCAACTGTTTTAAGTATGTTGTGTTTTTTATGTCTGTACATTACATATGCATGTATGCAGGCATAGCCAGATGTATTTGTGCATTTATTTTTTTGTTTTTAATCTTTATTGTCTATTATCTTTATTCGATGTCGCTAACTTTTTAGCATTTAGTTATACATATGGAGGCCGTAATAAATGATATATATTGCGCACTTTATTGCTCAAGCTGCAGTACCTTTGTCTTCACCAACAGAGGGCAGACTGAGCTATTGGTCTCTATGGTATAGGCAGTAAAGCCGGATTATATAGGTATGGTAGTAAGGCCGGATCCTGTATTTATCGTGGACTACCACAGTAGTCATTATACTTAGTGTTATAGCTGTCAAAAAAGTGACAGCTCGTTTTACATGACCAAAAGTGTTTTTTGATCAACTGTTTTAAGTATGTTGTGTTTTTTATGTCTGTACATTACATATGCATGTATGCAGGCATAGCCAGATGTATTTGTGCATTTATTTTTTTGTTTTTAATCTTTATTGTCTATTATCTTTATTCGATGTCGCTAACTTTTTAGCATTTAGTTATACATATGGAGGCCGTAATAAATGATATATATTGCGCACTTTATTGTTCAAGCTGCAGTACCTATGTCTTCACCAGTGGGGGCAGGATGACCTAATGCTCAGTTTGGGTAGGAAAGCCAGATCATATACGTATCATGGACTACCATACTACAGAGATATATATATATATTACGGACTATATTGCTCAAGCTGCAGTACCTGTGTCTTCACCAACAGAGGGCAGACTTACCTATTGTTCCCTATGACATAGTTAGTACGGCCGGATTATATAATTGTGGCAGTAAAGCCGGATCATATACGTATCATGGACTATCATACAATAAAGATATATATATATTACAGACTTTATTGCTCAAGCTGCAGTACCTATGTCTTCACCAGTGGGGGCAGGCTGACCTAATGCTCATTATGCGTAGGAAAGCCAGATCATATACGTATCATGGACTATCATACTATAGAGATATACATATGTTACGGACTTTATCGCTCAAGCTGCAGTACCTATGTCTTCACCAGTGGGGGCAGGCTGACCTAATGCTCATTATGCGTAGGAAAGCCAGATCATATACGTATCATGGACTATCATACTACACAGATATATATATATATTACGGACTATATTGCTCAAGCTGCAGTACCTGTGTCTTCACCAACAGAGGGCAGACTTACCTATTGTTCCCTATGACATAGTTAGTAAGGCCGGATTATATAATTGTGGCAGTAAAGCCGGATCATATACTTATCATGGACTATCATACAATAAAGATATATATATATTACAGACTTTATTGCTCAAGCTGCAGTACCTATGTCTTCACCAGTGGGGGCAGGCTGACCTAATGCTCAGTATGGGTAGTAAAGCCAGATCCTATACGTATCATGGACTATCATACTATAGAGATATATATATGTTACGAACTTTATTGCTCAAGCTGCAGTACCTATGTCTTCACCAGTGGGGGCAGGCCGACCTAATGCTCAGTTTGGGTAGGAAAGCCAGATCCTATACGTATCATGGACTATCATACTATAGAGATATATATATATATATTACGGACTATATTGCTCAAGCTGCAGTACCTTTGTCTTGACCAACAGAGGGCAGACTGAGCTATTGGTCTCTATGGCATAGGTAGTAAAGCCGGATTGTATACTTATCATGGACTACCACAGTAGTCATTATACTTAGTGTTATAGCTGTCAAAAAAGTGACATCTTATCATTTAGTTATACATAGGGAGGCCGTAATAAGTAATATATATTGCGCACTTTATTGCTCAAGCTGCAGTACCTTTGTCTTCACCAACAGAGGGCAGACTGAGCTATTGGTCTCTATGGTATAGGCAGTAAAGCCGGATTATATAGGTATGGTAGTAAGGCCGGATCCTGTATTTATCGTGGACTACCACAGTAGTCATTATACTTAGTGTTATAGCTGTCAAAAAAGTGACAGCTCGTTTTACATGACCAAAAGTGTTTTTTGATCAACTGTTTTAAGTATGTTGTGTTTTTTATGTCTGTACATTACATATGCATGTATGCAGGCATAGCCAGATGTATTTGTGCATTTATTTTTTTGTTTTTAATCTTTATTGTCTATTATCTTTATTCGATGTCGCTAACTTTTTAGCATTTAGTTATACATATGGAGGCCGTAATAAATGATATATATTGCGCACTTTATTGCTCAAGCTGCAGTACCTTTGTCTTCACCAACAGAGGGCAGACTGAGCTATTGGTCTCTATGGTATAGGCAGTAAAGCCGGATTATATAGGTATGGTAGTAAGGCCGGATCCTGTATTTATCGTGGACTACCACAGTAGTCATTATACTTAGTGTTATAGCTGTCAAAAAAGTGACAGCTCGTTTTACATGACCAAAAGTGTTTTTTGATCAACTGTTTTAAGTATGTTGTGTTTTTTATGTCTGTACATTACATATGCATGTATGCAGGCATAGCCAGATGTATTTGTGCATTTATTTTTTTGTTTTTAATCTTTATTGTCTATTATCTTTATTCGATGTCGCTAACTTTTTAGCATTTAGTTATACATATGGAGGCCGTAATAAATGATATATATTGCGCACTTTATTGTTCAAGCTGCAGTACCTATGTCTTCACCAGTGGGGGCAGGATGACCTAATGCTCAGTTTGGGTAGGAAAGCCAGATCATATACGTATCATGGACTACCATACTACAGAGATATATATATATATTACGGACTATATTGCTCAAGCTGCAGTACCTGTGTCTTCACCAACAGAGGGCAGACTTACCTATTGTTCCCTATGACATAGTTAGTACGGCCGGATTATATAATTGTGGCAGTAAAGCCGGATCATATACTTATCATGGACTATCATACAATAAAGATATATATATATATTACAGACTTTATTGCTCAAGCTGCAGTACCTATGTCTTCACCAGTGGGGGCAGGCTGACCTAATGCTCATTATGCGTAGGAAAGCCAGATCATATACATATCATGGACTATCATACTATAGAGATATACATATGTTACGGACTTTATCGCTCAAGCTGCAGTACCTATGTCTTCACCAGTGGGGGCAGGCTGACCTAATGCTTATTATGCGTAGGAAAGCCAGATCATATACGTATCATGGACTATCATACTACAGAGATATATATATATATTACGGACTATATTGCTCAAGCTGCAGTACCTGTGTCTTCACCAACAGAGGGCAGACTTACCTATTGTTCCCTATGACATAGTTAGTAAGGCCGGATTATATAATTGTGGCAGTAAAGCCGGATCATATACTTATCATGGACTATCATACAATAAAGATATATATATATTACAGACTTTATTGCTCAAGCTGCAGTACCTATGTCTTCACCAGTGGGGGCAGGCTGACCTAATGCTCAGTATGGGTAGTAAAGCCAGATCCTATACGTATCATGGACTATCATACTATAGAGATATATATATGTTACGAACTTTATTGCTCAAGCTGCAGTACCTATGTCTTCACCAGTGGGGGCAGGCCGACCTAATGCTCAGTTTGGGTAGGAAAGCCAGATCCTATACGTATCATGGACTATCATACTATAGAGATATATATATATATATTACGGACTATATTGCTCAAGCTGCAGTACCTGTGTCTTCACCAACAGAGGGCAGACTTACCTATTGTTCCCAATGACATAGGTAGTAAAGCCGGATTATATAATTGTGGTAGTAAAGCCGGATCATATACTTATCATGGACTATCATACAATAGAGATATATATATATTACAGACTTTATTGCTCAAGCTGCAGTACCTATGTCTTCACCAGTGGGGGCAGGCTGACCTAATGCTCAGTATGGGTAGTAAAGCCAGATCCTATACGTATCATGGACTATCATACTATAGAGATATATATATGTTATGGACTTTATCGCTCAAGCTGCAGTACCTATGTCTTCACCAGTGGGGGCAGGCTGATCTAATGCTCAGTATGGGTAGTAAAGCCAGATCCTATACGTATCATGGACTATCATACTATAGAGATATATATATGTTACAGACTTTATCGCTCAAGCTGCAGTACCTATGTCTTCACCAGTGGGGGCAGGCTGACCTAATGCTCAGTATGGGTAGTAAAGCCAGATCCTATACGTATCATGGACTATCATACTATAGAGATATACATATGTTACGGACTTTATCGCTCAAGCTGCAGTACCTATGTCTTCACCAGTGGGGGCAGGCTGACCTAATGCTCAGTATTGGTAGTAAAGCCAGATCCTATACGTATCGTGGACTATCATACTATAGAGATATATATATATTACGGACTTTATTGCTCAAGCTGCAGTACCTGTGTCTTCACCAACAGAGGGCAGACTTACCTATTGTTCCTTATGACATAGCTAGTAAGGCCGGATTATATACTTATGGTAGTAAAGCTGGATCATATACTTATCATGGACTACCACAGTAGGAATTATACTTAGTGTTTGACCTGTCAAAAAAGTGACAGCTCGTTTTGCATGACCAAAAGTGTTTTTTGATCAACTGTTTTAAGTATGTTGTGTTTTTTATGTCTGTACATTACATATGCATGTATGCAGGCATAGCCAGATGTATTTGTGCATTTATTTTTTTGTTTTTAATCTTTATTGTCTATTATCTTTATTCGATGTCGCTAACTTTTTAGCATTTAGTTATACATATGGAGGCCGTAATAAATGATATATATTGCGCACTTTATTGTTCAAGCTGCAGTACCTATGTCTTCACCAGTGGGGGCAGGATGACCTAATGCTCAGTTTGGGTAGGAAAGCCAGATCATATACGTATCATGGACTACCATACTACAGAGATATATATATATATTACGGACTATATTGCTCAAGCTGCAGTACCTGTGTCTTCACCAACAGAGGGCAGACTTACCTATTGTTCCCTATGACATAGTTAGTACGGCCGGATTATATAATTGTGGCAGTAAAGCCGGATCATATACTTATCATGGACTATCATACAATAAAGATATATATATATTACAGACTTTATTGCTCAAGCTGCAGTACCTATGTCTTCACCAGTGGGGGCAGGCTGACCTAATGCTCAGTATGGGTAGTAAAGCCAGATCCTATACGTATCATGGACTATCATACTATAGAGATATATATATGTTACGAACTTTATTGCTCAAGCTGCAGTACCTATGTCTTCACCAGTGGGGGCAGGCCGACCTAATGCTCAGTTTGGGTAGGAAAGCCAGATCCTATACGTATCATGGACTATCATACTATAGAGATATATATATATATATTACGGACTATATTGCTCAAGCTGCAGTACCTGTGTCTTCACCAACAGAGGGCAGACTTACCTATTGTTCCCAATGACATAGGTAGTAAAGCCGGATTATATAATTGTGGTAGTAAAGCCGGATCATATACTTATCATGGACTATCATACAATAGAGATATATATATATATTACAGACTTTATTGCTCAAGCTGCAGTACCTATGTCTTCACCAGTGGGGGCAGGCTGACCTAATGCTCAGTATGGGTAGTAAAGCCAGATCCTATACGTATCATGGACTATCATACTATAGAGATATATATATGTTATGGACTTTATCGCTCAAGCTGCAGTACCTATGTCTTCACCAGTGGGGGCAGGCTGATCTAATGCTCAGTATGGGTAGTAAAGCCAGATCCTATACGTATCATGGACTATCATACTATAGAGATATATATATGTTACAGACTTTATCGCTCAAGCTGCAGTACCTATGTCTTCACCAGTGGGGGCAGGCTGACCTAATGCTCACTATGGGTAGTAAAGCCAGATCCTATACGTATCATGGACTATCATACTATAGAGATACATATATATTACGGACTTTATTGCTCAAGCTGCAGTACCTGTGTCTTCACCAACAGAGGGCAGACTTACCTATTGTTCCTTATGACATAGCTAGTAAGGCCGGATTATATACTTATGGTAGTAAAGCTGGATCATATACTTATCATGGACTACCACAGTAGGTATTATACTTAGTGTTTGACCTGTCAAAAAAGTGACAGCTCGTTTTGCATGACCAAAAGTGTTTTTTGATCAACTGTTTTAAGTATGTTGTGTTTTTTATGTCTATACATTACATATGTATGTATGCAGGCATAGCCAGGTATATTTCTCCATGTATTTTTTTGTTTTTAATCTTTATTGTCTATTATCTTTAATCGATGTCGCTAACTTTTTAGCATTTAGTTATACTTAAGGAGGCCGTAATGAATGATATATATTGTGCACTTTATTGCTCAAGCTGCAGTACCTATGTCTTCACCAGTGGGGGCAGGCTGACCTAATGCTAAGTATGGGTAGTAAAGCCAGATCCTATACGTATCGTGGACTATCATACTATAGAGATATATATATATTACGGACTTTATTGCTCAAGCTGCAGTACCTACGTCTTCACCAGTGGGGGTAGGCTGACCTAATGCTCAGTATGTGTAGTAAAGCCAGATTCTATACGTATCGTGGACTATCATACTATAGATATATATATTATGGACTTTATCGCTCAAGCTGCAGTACCTTTGTCTTCACCAGTGGGGGCAGGCTGACCTAATGCTCAGTATGGGTAGTAAAGCCAGATCCTATATGTATCATGGACTATCATACTATAGAGATATATATATGTTCCGGACTTTATCGCTCAAGCTGCAGCACCTGTCTTCACCAGTGGGGGCAGGCTAGTAAAGCCAGATCCTATACGTATCATGGACTATCATACTATAGAGATACATATATATTACGGACTTTATTGCTCAAGCTGCAGTACCTATGTCTTCACCAGTGGGGGCAGGCTGACCTAATGCTCAGTATGTGTAGTAAAGCCAGATCCTATACGTATCGTGGACTATCATACTATAGATATATATATTATGGACTTTATCGCTCAAGCTGCAGTACCTATGTCTTCACCAGTGGGGGCAGGCTGACCTAATGCTCAGTATGGGTAGTAAAGCCAGATCCTATACGTATCATGGACTATCATACGATAGAGATATATATATGTTCCGGACTTTATCGCTCAAGCTGCAGTACCTGTCTTCACCAGTGGGGGCAGGCTAGTAAAGCCAGATCCTATACGTGTCATGGACTATCATACTATAGAGATACATATATATTACGGACTTTATTGCTCAAGCTGCAGTACCTATGTCTTCACCAGTGGGGGCAGGCTGACCTAATGCTCAGTATGTGTAGTAAAGCCAGATCCTATACGTATCGTGGACTATCATACTATAGATATATATATTATGGACTTTATCGCTCAAGCTGCAGTACCTATGTCTTCACCAGTGGGGGCAGGCTGACCTAATGCTCAGTATGGGTAGTAAAGCCAGATCCTATACGTATCATGGACTATCATACGATAGAGATATATATATGTTCCGGACTTTATCGCTCAAGCTGCAGTACCTGTCTTCACCAGTGGGGGCACGCTAGTAAAGCCAGATCCTATACGTATCATGGACTATCATACTATAGAGATACATATATATTACGGACTTTATTGCTCAAGCTGCAGTACCTATGTCTTCACCAGTGGGGGCAGGCTGACCTAATGCTCAGTATGGGTAGTAAAGCCAGATCCTATACGTATCGTGGACTATCATACTATAGAGATATATATATGTTCCGGACTTTATCGCTCAAGCTGCAGTACCTGTCTTCACCAGTGGGGGCAGGCTAGTAAAGCCAGATCCTATACGTATCATGGACTATCATACTATAGAGATATATATATATTACGGACTTTATTGCTCAAGCTGCAGTACCTGTGTTTTCACCAATAGGGGCAGGCTGGGCAGGGGCACATCTCATAGATATTACGTACTGTCTCATTATGGACTCTAAAGCCGCATCCCCTATATAGGCATTACGGACTACCTCATTCTAGGTTCACAGGCCTGATGGCTGACTAGGCCTCAAACAAACATGAGGGGGCGTCACAGCAGAGCCCTACGAGCTAGGGCTCTGAAATTTGGCGTGCTCATACTAGATATAAGTATGAATTAACTTGCCAAGTTTCAAGAATGCAGCACATACAGAACAAGTTTGGGGGCCATGTAGGTTTACATTTTAATTATCTTTTAAACGCTAAAGTGGCGGGTAACCTGAGGGGGTCCTGCAGCTGAACCGTGCAGGCTAGGGGCTTGAAATTTCACACAGATAAACTAGTTGCAGGTATGAATGAGTGTGCCAAGTTTCATTAGCGCAGCACTTACCACTGAGCTGCAGTGGGCTTTAGAGTTTGCCAAGTTAGGCAATGTTAAGTCAATGGAGACATTAAAAACTAGGCCTCAAACGAAGCTGACCGGCCGCTACGGCCGAACCGTACGAGCTAGGGCTCTGAAATTCGGCGTGCTCATACTAGATATAAGTTTGAATTAAGGTTCCAAGTTTCAAGAATGCAGCTCGTACAGAACACGTTTGGGGGCCATGTAGGTTTACATTTTAAATCCCTTTGAAGCGCTAAAGTGGCGGGTAACCTGAGGGGGTCCTGCAGCTGAACCGTGTGGGCTAGGGGCTTGAAATTTCACACAGATAAACTACTTACTGGTATGAATAAGTGTGCCAAGTTTCATTAGCGCAGCCCTTACCACTGAGCCGCAGTGGACCTTTAAATTTGCTAACATAGGCAATGTTAAGTCAATGGAGACATTAAAAACTAGGCCTCAAACGAAGCTGACCGGCCGCTACGGCCGAACCGTACGAGCTAGGGCTCTGAAATTCGGCGTGCTCATACTCGATATAAGTATGAATTGACGTGCCAAGTTTCAAGAAAGCAGCACATACATAACACGTTTGGGGGCCTTGTAGGTTTACATTTAAATCCCTTTTAGGCGCTCAAGCCGCATCCCCTATATAGGCATTACGGACTACCTCATTCTAGGTTCACAGGCCTGAGGGCTGACTAGGCCTCAAACACACATGAGGGGGCGTCGCGGCAGAGCCCTACGAGCTAGGGGTCTGAAATTCGGCACGCGTGAACTGGACGTGTGTCCGGACGAGCGTGCTGAGTTTCAAGAGTGCAGCTGTTAAACAACACGTTTGAATCGACCCTCAGATTCAGCGAGGTCGGCAATGTTAAGTGAATGGAGGCACCGCGCATGTCATTTGACGTGTAGGAGAGGCCTAGGAAGACGATTCAAAGTGTTCCTGAAACTACACAGTCTGCTCTTTAAATCACCCAATACATGTCCATTAAAATTATGCCTTCTTAATTAGATTCTAACAGGTTTTAAATCTGAGAGGCTGCATCTCTTCGACTAGGCCTCAAACTACCTTCAGGGGGTGTCACGGCACGGCCGTAGGAGCTAGGGGTCTGAAATTTGGCAGGCGTAAACTAGATATGTCTCTGGACAAGTGTGCCAAGTTTCATGACTGAAGATATGACAGAACTGTTTTTATTGGCCCTCAAAGTCAGTGAGGTCGCCAATGTTAAGTGAATGGAGGCACCCCACCTGTCATTTGACAGGCCATAACTCCATGTAGGACTGGCCTAGGAAGATGGTTCAAAGTGTTCCTGAAACTAGACCGTCTGCTCTGTAAATCACCCATAACATGTCTGTGACGATTATGCTTCTTTAATTGATCAATTTAGCTTTCAAATCGGAGGAGCATATTTTGACTGCGATTTCCTCTGTCTGGCCAAAAAATGCCTGTGTGTGCCTAGACCCGCAACCCCATACTGAAAGCTTGCTGCAGCCGAGAGGGGCCTCTCTTGGAAATCAGCTCATAACTGCAGTTCCCTTTGAGCTAGAGGACTGAAATTTGGGACAATGATAGGGGAGGGTGGTCTTCACCAGTGACCCAAATTTGGGGGGTCTATGCCACACGGGATGGTTTTTATTAACCCTTTAGTGTCTGGTGGT
Source organism: Paramormyrops kingsleyae (assembly GCF_048594095.1). NCBI lineage: Eukaryota > Metazoa > Chordata > Actinopteri > Osteoglossiformes > Mormyridae > Paramormyrops > Paramormyrops kingsleyae. The sequence continues at coordinate 405,701 of NW_027325972.1, forward strand.
CTCACGGCCGGCCCGTGTGAGCTAGAAGTCTGAAATTTGGCACGGTGGAGCAAGGCAAATTGGGAAATCACGTACTGAACTTTCACGAGCGCAGCCCTCACCAAAGGCCCGCAAATCACACGAAGGCACCTGCACCCTCAGCCGTGTGATAGAGACGGCTGGATTTTCTCCTGCATACACTAGGGACATGGACAAACACACCTGTAAAGTTTCATGCATGTACACCTCATAGAAGAGTTTTTATTGGCCCTCAAAGTCAGTGAGGTCGCCAATGTTAAGTGAATGGAGGCACCCCACCTGTCATTTGACAGGCCATAACTCTGTGTAGCAGTGACCTAGGAAGTCCGTTCAAAGTCTTCCTGAAACTAGACAGTATGCTCTTTAAATCACCCGATACATGTCTGTTACGATTATGCCTCCTTAATTTGATTACAGCCTGTCTTTTTATGGTGAGCGGCCGCATTTCTTCCGAATAGGCCTCAAACTGACCTAGAGGGGGGGTCACGGCCCACCCATACGAGCCAGCGGTCTGAAATTCGGCACGCACGTACTACGTATTTGTATGAACCAAAGTCCCGAGTTTCGTGAGCGCAGCTCTTAGAGAACATGTCTGCTGGACCTGTGAACTTACGTTTTAATAGGCCTTTAAGGGGAAAAGGGGCAAGGTCACTTGAGGGGGTCTTTTGGCTGAACCCTGTGACCTAGGGGGCTGAAATTTGGTGAGGAGATGCGCGACACATACCCAGTGAAGTGTTTACAGTATCATAGGTGCAGACCTGACAGAAGTAAAGTTATTCACTTCCAAAGAAAAAAGTGATTTCAGGCATAGGGATTACGGATACGGTAACTGGGAATATTAACGGTCACTGAGAGTGGCAGCTGGCGGTTGCCTAGGCAACGGCACGTCTCTCAGCGCAAATCGATACAAAAAAGTAACACTCTGTGGAGAGAGGGTGTGGCGCTGCAAGTAATATGCTGCCTTAGTGTAGGCTTGACAGAAACAGCCTGGTAAACTTTAAAACGTCACAAGTCCACAGAGGAGAAAGCTAAGTGGACGATTCAAAAATTCATGTCAAAGCACACATGCTCCACATTACAATCAAATATTGTTTTACTTTCAAAATATAATTATTTTAAGCATAGGGATTTCGGATTCCCTTAGTCTGAATGTCATTGGTCACTGAGATCAGCAGGTCACCGTTGTCTAGGCAACACAGATAAACTAGATGGATGAATAAATCAGTGTGCCGATACCTGTGTCTTCACCAATAGGGGCAGGCTGGGCAGGGGCACATCTCATAGATAGGTATTACGGACTGTCTCATTATGGACTCTTAAGCCGCATCCCCTATATAGGCATTACGGACTACCTCATTCTAGGTTCACAGGCCTGATGGCTGACTAGGCCTCAAACAAACATGAGGGGGCGTCACAGCAGAGCCCTACGAGCTAGGGCTCTGAAATTCGGCGTGCACATACTAGATATGAGTATCAATTAACCTGCCATGTTTCAAGAATGCAGCAGTCACAGAACATGTGTGGGGGCCATGTAGGTTTACATTTTAAATCCCTTTTAAGCGCTAAAGTGGCAGGTAACCTGAGGGGGTCCGGCAGCTGAACCGTGTGAGCTAGGGGCTTGAAATTTCACACAGATAAACTAGTTACAGGTATGAATAAGTGTGCCAAGTTTCATTAGCGCAGCTCTTACCACTCAGCCGCAGTGGGCTTTAGAGTTTGCTAACTTAGGCAATATATGCCAATGGGAAGAAATCAGACTAGGCCTCAAACGAAGCTGACCGGCCGCTACGGCCGAACCGTACGAGCTAGGGCTCTGAAATTCGGCGTGCTCATACTAGATACAAGTATGAATTGACGTGCCAAGTTTCAAGAAAGCAGCACATACAGAACAAGTTTGGGGGGCCATGTAGTTTTACATTTTAATTAGCTTTTAAGCGCTAATGTGGCGGGTAACCTGAGGGGGTCCTGCAGCTGAACCGTGTGGGCTAGGGGCTTGAGATTTCACACAGATAAACTAGTTGCATGTATGAATAAGTGTGCCAAGTTTCATTAGCACAGCTCTTACCACTCAGCCGCAGTGGGCTTTAGAGTTTGCCAAGTTAGGCAATGCAAGCGAATGGAGACATTAAAAACTAGGCCTCAAACGAAGCTGACCGGCCGCTACGGCCGAACCGTACGAGCTAGGGCTCTGAAATTCGGCGTGCTCATACTAGATACAAGTATGAATTGACGTGCCAAGTTTCAAGAAAGCAGCACATACAGGACAAGTTTGCGGGCCATGTAGGTATACATTTTAAATCGCTTTTAAGCGCTAAAGTGGCGGGTAACCTGAGGGGGTCCTGCAGCTGAACCGTGTGGGCTAGGGGCTTGAAATTTCACACAGATAAACTACTTACTGGTATGAATAAGTGTGCCAAGTTTCATTAGCGCAGCCCTTACCACTGAGCCGCAGTGGACCTTTAAATTTGCTAACATAGGCAATGTTAAGTCAATGGAGACATTAAAAACTAGGCCTCAAACGAAGCTGACCGGCCGCTACGGCCGAACCGTACGAGCTAGGGCTCTGAAATTCGGCGTGCTCATACTCGATATAAGTATGAATTGACCTGCCAAGTTTCAAGAAAGCAGCACATACATAACACGTTTGGGGGCCATGTACGTTTACATTTAAATCCCTTTTAGGCGCTCAAGCCGCATCCCCTATATAGGCATTACGGACTACCTCATTCTAGGTTCACAGGCCTGAGGGCTGACTAGGCCTCAAACAAACATGAGGGGGCGTCACGACGGAGCCCTACGAGCTAGGATTCTGAAATTCGGCACGCGTAAACTCGACGTGCGTCCGGACAAGCGTGCCGAGTTTCCAGAACGCAGCTCTTACAGAACAGTTTTAATCGACCCTCAGATTCAGCGAGGTCGGCAATGTTAAGTGAATGGAGGCACCGCGTATGTCATTTGAAGTGTAGGAGTGGCCTAGGAAGATGATTCAAAATGTTCCTGAGACTAGACAGTCTGCTCTTTAAATCACCCAATACATGTCCATTAAAATTATGCCTTCTTAATTAGATTCTAACAGGCTTTAAATGTGAGAGGCTGCATCTCTTTGACTAGGCCTCAAACTACCTTCAGGGGGCGCCACGGCGCAGCCGTATGAGCTAGGGGCCTGAGATTTGGCACGCATAAACTAGATATGTCTCTGGACAAGTGTGCCAAGTTTCATGACTCTAGATATGACAGAACAGTTTTTATTGGCCCTCAAAGTCAGTGAGGTCGCCAATGTTAAGTGAATGGAGGCACCCCACCTGTCATTTGACAGGTCATAACTCCATGTAGGAGTGGCCTAGGAAGATGGTTCAAAGTGTTCCTGAAACTAGACCGTCTGCTCTGTAAATCACCCATAACATGTCTGTGACGATTATGCTTCTTTAATTGATTAATTTAGCTTTGAAATCGGAGGAGCATATTTTGACTGCGATTTCCTCTGTCTGGCCAAAAAATGCCTGTGTGTGCCTAGACCCACAACCCCATACTGAAAGCTTGCTGCAGCCGAGAGGGGCCTCTCTTGGAAATCAGCTCATAACTGCAGTTCCCTTTGAGCTAGAGGACTGAAATTTGGGACAATGATAGGGGAGGGTGGTCTGCACCAGTGACCAAAATTTGGGGGGTCTATGCCACACGGGATGGTTTTTATTAACCCTTTAGTGTCTGGTGGTCTCACGGCCGGCCCGTGTGAGCTAGAAGTCTGAAATTTGGCACGGTGGAGCAAGGCAAATTGGGAAATCACGTACTGAACTTTTACGAGCGCAGCCCTCACCAAAGGCCCGCAAATCACACGAAGGCACCTGCACCCTCAGCCGTGTGATAGAGACGGCTGGATTTTCTCCTGCATACACTAGGGACATGGACAAACACACCTGTAAAGTTTCATGCATGTACACCTCATAGAAGAGTTTTTATTGGCCCTCAAAGTCAGTGAGGTCGCCAATGTTAAGTGAATGGAGGCACCCCACCTGTCATTTGACAGGCCATAACTCTGTGTAGCAGTGACCTAGGAAGACCGTTCAAAGTGTTCCTGAAACTAGACAGTATGCTCTTTAAATCACCCGATACATGTCTGTTACGATTATGCCTCCTTAATTTGATTACAGCCTGTCTTTTTATGGTGAGCGGCCGCATTTCTTCCGAATAGGCCTCAAACTGACCTAGAGGGGGGGTCACGGCCCACCCATACGAGCCAGCGGTCTGAAATTCGGCACGCACGTACTACGTATTTGTATGAACCAAAGTCCCGAGTTTCGTGACCGCAGCTCTTAGAGAACATGTCTGCTGGACCTGTGAACTTACGTTTTAATAGGCCTTTAAGGGGAAAAGGGGCAAGGTCACTTGAGGGGGTCTTTTGGCTGAACCCTGTGACCTAGGGGGCTGAAATTTGGTGAGGAGATGCGCGACACATACCCAGTGAAGTGTTTACAGTATCATAGGTGCAGACCTGACAGAAGTAAAGTTATTCACTTCCAAAGAAAAAAGTGATTTCAGGCATAGGGATTACGGATACGGTAACTGGGAATATTAACGGTCACTGAGAGTGGCAGCTGGCGGTTGCCTAGGCAACGGCACGTCTCAGCGCAAATCGATACAAAAAAGTAACACTCTGTGGAGAGAGGGTGTGGCGCTGCAAGTAATATGCTGCCTTAGTGTAGGCTTGACAGAAACAGCCTGGTAAACTTTAAAACGTCACAAGTCCACAGAGGAGAAAGCTAAGTGGACGATTCAAAAATTCATGTCAAAGCACACATGCTCCACATTAAAATCAAATATTGTTTTACTTTCAAAATATAATTATTTTAAGCATAGGGATTTCGGATTCCCTTAGTCTGAATGTCATTGGTCACTGAGATCAGCAGGTCACCGTTGTCTAGGCAACACAGATAAACTAGATGGATGAATAAATCAGTGTGCCGATACCTGTGTCTTCACCAATAGGGGCAGGCTGGGCAGGGGCACATCTCATAGATAGGTATTACGGACTGTCTCATTATGGACTCTTAAGCCGCATCCCCTATATAGGCATTACGGACTACCTCATTCTAGGTTCACAGGCCTGATGGCTGACTAGGCCTCAAACAAACATGAGGGGGCGTCACAGCAGAGCCCTACGAGCTAGGGGTCTGAGATTCGGCACGCATAAACTGGACGTATGTCCGGACAAGTTTGCCAAGTTTCAAGAATGCAGCAGTCACAGAACATGTGTGGGGGCCATGTAGGTTTACATTTTAAATCCCTTTTAAGCGCTAAAGTGGCAGGTAACCTGAGGGGGTCCGGCAGCTGAACCGTGTGAGCTAGGGGCTTGAAATTTCACACAGATAAACTAGTTTCATGTATGAATAAGTGTGCCAAGTTTCATTAGCGCAGCCCTTACCACTTAGCCGCAGTGGGCTTTAGAATTTGCCAAGTTAGGCAATGCAGGCGAATGGAGACATTAAAAACTAGGCCTCAAACGAAGCTGACCGGCCGCTACGGCCGAACCGTACGAGCTAGGGCTCTGAAATTCGGCGTGCTCATACTAGATACAAGTGTGAATTGACGTGCCAAGTTTCAAGAAAGCAGCACATACAGAACACGTTTGGGGGCCATGTAGGTTTACATTTTAAATTGCTTTTAAGCGCTAAAGTGGCGGGTGACCTGAGGGGGTCCTGCAGCTGAACCGTGTGGGCTAGGGGCTTGAAATTTCACACAGATAAACTACTTACTGGTATGAATAAGTGTGCCAAGTTTCATTAGTGCAGCCCTTACCACTGAGCCGCAGTGGACCTTTAAATTTGCTAACATAGGCAATGTTAAGTCAATGGAGACATTAAAAACTAGGCCTCAAACGAAGCTGACCGGCCGCTACGGCCGAACCGTACGAGCTAGGGCTCTGAAATTCGGCGTGCTCATACTCGATATAAGTATAAATTGACGTGCCAAGTTTCAAGAAAGCAGCACATACATAACACGTTTGGGGGCCATGTAGGTTTACATTTAAATCCCTTTTAGGCGCTCAAGCCGCATCCCCTATATAGGCATTACGGACTACCTCATTCTAGGTTCACAGGCCTGATGGCTGACTAGGCCTCAAACACACATGAGGGGGCGTCGCGGCAGAGCCCTACGAGCTAGGGGTCTGAAATTCGGCACGCGTGAACTGGACGTGTGTCCGGACGAGCGTGCTGAGTTTCAAGAGTGCAGCTGTTACACAACACGTTTGAATCGACCCTCAGATTCAGCGAGGTCGGCAATGTTAAGTGAATGGAGGCACCGCGCATGTCATTTGACGTGTAGGAGAGGCCTAGGAAGACGATTCAAAGTGTTCCTGAAACTACACAGTCTGCTCTTTAAATCACCCAATACATGTCCATTAAAATTATGCCTTCTTAATTAGATTCTAATAGGTTTTAAATCTGAGAGGCTGCATCTCTTCGACTAGGCCTCAAACTACCTTCAGGGGGTGTCACGGCACGGCCGTAGGAGCTAGGGGTCTGAAATTTGGCAGGCGTAAACTAGATATGTCTCTGGACAAGTGTGCCAAGTTTCATGACTGAAGATATGACAGAACTGTTTTTATTGGCCCTCAAAGTCAGTGAGGTCGCCAATGTTAAGTGAATGGAGGCACCCCACCTGTCATTTGACAGGCCATAACTCCATGTAGGACTGGCCTAGGAAGATGGTTCAAAGTGTTCCTGAAACTAGACCGTCTGCTCTGTAAATCACCCATAACATGTCTGTGACGATTATGCTTCTTTAATTGATTAATTTAGCTTTCAAATCGAAGGAGCATATTTTGACTGCGATTTCCTCTGTCTGGCCAAAAAATGCCTGTGTGTGCCTAGACCCACAACCCCATACTGAAAGCTTGCTGCAGCCGAGAGGGGCCTCTCTTGGAAATCAGCTCATAACTGCAGTTTCCTTTGAGCTAGAGGACTGAAATTTGGGACAATGATAGGGGAGGGTGGTCTGCACCAGTGACCCAAATTTGGGGGGTCTATGCCACACGGGGTGGTTTTTATTAACCCTTTAGTGTCTGGTGGTCTCACGGCCGGCCCGTGTGAGCTAGAAGTCTGAAATTTGGCACACTGGAGCAAGGCAAATTGGGAAATCACGTACTGAACTTTTACGAGTGCAGCCCTCACCAAAGGCCCGCAAATCACACGAAGGCACCTGCACCCTCAGCCGTGTGATAGAGACGGCTGGATTTTCTCCTGCATACACTAGGGACATGGACAAACACACCTGTAAAGTTTCATGCATGTACACCTCATAGAAGAGTTTTTATTGGCCCTCAAAGTCAGTGAGGTCGCCAATGTTAAGTGAATGGAGGCACCCCATCTGTCATTTGACAGGCCATAACTCTGTGTAGCAGTGACCTAGGAAGACCGTTCAAAGTGTTCCTGAAACTAGACAGTATGCTCTTTAAATCACCCGATACATGTCTGTTACGATTATGCCTCCTTAATTTGATTACAGCCTGTCTTTTTATGGTGAGCGGCCGCATTTCTTCCGAATAGGCCTCAAACTGACCTAGAGGGGGGGTCACGGCCCATCCATACGAGCCAGCGGTCTGAAATTCGGCACGCGCGTACTACGTATTTGTATGAACCAAAGTCCCGAGTTTCGTGACCGCAGCTCTTAGAGAACATGTCTGCTGGACCTGTGAACTTACGTTTTAATAGGCCTTTAAGGGGAAAAGGGGCAAGGTCACTTGAGGGGGTCTTTTGGCTGAACCCTGTGACCTAGGGGGCTGAAATTTGGTGAGGAGATGCGCGACACATACCCAGTGAAGTGTTTACAGTATCATAGGTGCAGACCTGACAGAAGTAAAGTTATTCACTTCCAAAGAAAAAAGTGATTTCAGGCATAGGGATTACGGATACGGTAACTGGGAATATTAACGGTCACTGAGAGTGGCAGCTGGCGGTTGCCTAGGCAACGGCACGTCTCTCAGCGCAAATCGATACAAAAAAGTAACACTCTGTGGAGAGAGGGTGTGGCGCTGCAAGTAATATGCTGCCTTAGTGTAGGCTTGACAGAAACAGCCTGGTAAACTTTAAAACGTCACAAGTCCACAGAGGAGAAAGCTAAGTGGACGATTCAAAAATTCATGTCAAAGCACACATGCTCCACATTACAATCAAATATTGTTTTACTTTCAAAATATAATTATTTTAAGCATAGGGATTTCGGATTCCCTTAGTCTGAATGTCATTGGTCACTGAGATCAGCAGGTCACCGTTGTCTAGGCAACACAGATAAACTAGATGGATGAATAAATCAGTGTGCCGATACCTGTGTCTTCACCAATAGGGGCAGGCTGGGCAGGGGCACATCTCATAGATAGGTATTACGGACTGTCTCATTATGGACTGTTAAGCCGCATCCCCTATATAGGCATTACGGACTACCTCATTCTAGGTTCACAGGCCTGATGGCTGACTAGGCCTCAAACAAACATGAGGGGGCGTCACAGCAGAGCCCTACGAGCTAGGGGTCTGAAATTCGGCGTGCACATACTAGATATGAGTATCAATTAACCTGCCATGTTTCAAGAATGCAGCAGTCACAGAACATGTGTGGGGGCCATGTAGGTTTACATTTTAAATCCCTTTTAAGCGCTAAAGTGGCAGGTAACCTGAGGGGGTCCGGCAGCTGAACCGTGTGAGCTAGGGGCTTGAAATTTCACACAGATAAACTAGTTTCATGTATGAATAAGTGTGCCAAGTTTCATTAGCGCAGCCCTTACCACTTAGCCGCAGTGGGCTTTAGAATTTGCCAAGTTAGGCAATGCAGGCGAATGGAGACATTAAAAACTAGGCCTCAAACGAAGCTGACCGGCCGCTACGGCTGAACCGTACGAGCTAGGGCTCTGAAATTCGGCGTGCTCGTACTAGATATAAGTATGAATTGACTGGCCAAGTTTCAAGAATGCAGCACTCACAGAACACGTTTGTGGGCCATGTAGGTTTACATTTTAAATCGCTTTTAAGCGCTAAAGTGGCAGGTAACCTGAGGGGGTCCGGCAGCTGAACCGTGTGAGCTAGGGGCTTGAAATTTCACACAGATAAACTAGTTACAGGTATGAATAAGTGTGCCAAGTTTCATTAGCACAGCTCTTACCACTCAGCCGCAGTGGGCTTTAGAGTTTGCTAACTTTGGCGGTATATGCCAATGCGAAGAAATCAGACTAGGCCTCAAACGAAGCTGACCGGCCGCTACGGCCGAACCGTACGAGCTAGGGCTCTGAAATTCGGCGCACTCATACTAGATATAAGTATTAATTAACGTGCCAAGTTTCAAGAATGCAGCACTTACAGAACACGTTTGGAGGCCATGTAGGTTTACATTTTAATTAGCTACTGTTCGTTGCTGAGGCCGCATGTCATAGCTATAGGTAAAGTGCCCCCTACTGTTCATTGCTGAGGCCTCATCCCCTACATACACATGACGGATCCCCTACATAGATGTGACGGATCCCCTACTGCTCATTGCTGAGGCCGCATCCCCTACATAGACATGAGGTATTCCCTAAGGTTCATTGCTGAGGCCGCATCCCCTACATACACATGAGGGATTCCCTACTGCTTGCCGCTGAGGCCGCATCCCCTACATAGACATGAGGTATTCCCTAAGGTTCATTGCTGAGGCCGCACCTCCTACATACAGATGATGGATCACCTACTGTTTGTTGCTGTCATAATTAAGGATAACGTGCCCCCTACTGTTGATAGTTGAGGCTGCATCTTCTACATACAGATGACAGATCCCCTACTGTTCATTGCTGAGGCCGCATCCCCTACATACACATGAGGGATTCCCTACTGCTTGTTGCTGAGGCCACATCCCCTACATAGACATGAGGGATTCCCTAAGGTTCATTGCTGAGGCCGCATCCCCTACATACACATGAGGGATTCCCTACTGCTTGTTGCTGAGGCCACATCCCCTACATAGGCATGAGTGATCCCCTAGGGTTCATTAATGAGGTCGCATCCCCTACATATGGATAACAGATTGCCTACCTTTTTGTGTTTCTTGTTCATTGGTCATGACAAAGTGAAAAATTGACAAAGTGTCAAAATGAGATTGTGAGAGATTACAGATTACCTAGGAAGACTGCTTCAGTTATATTACAGATATCCTCAAAAGTCTCCTAACAGTTGTTACAGATTACATCAATAGGCTAACCCTAGGCCAGGTCCCCTAACAGTTATTACGGCTTACATCAACAGGCTAACCCTAGGCCAGATTCTCTAACAGTTATTACGGATTGCATCAATATAGTACCCCTAGGCCAGAGTCCCTAACAGTTATTACGGATTGCATCAATAGGCTAACCCTAGGCCTGATTCCCTAGCAGTTATTACGGATTGCATCAATAGGCTAACCGTAGGCAAGATGTCACAAGAGGTATTATTTGGACTTATGCAACAGATATCTTAACAGTCATTACGGATTGCATCAATAAGCTAACCCTAGGCCAGATATCATAACAGTTATTACAGATTGCATCAATAGGCTAACCCTAGGCCAGATATCATAACAGTTATTACGGATTGCATCAATTGGCTAACCCTAGGCCAGATATCCTAACAGTTATTACAGATTGCATCAATAGGCTAACCCTAGGCCAGATTCCCTAACAGTTATTACGGATTGCATCAATAGGCTAACCCTAGGCCAGATGTCACAAGAGGTATTATTTGGACATGCAACAGATATTGTAACAGTTATTACGGATTGCATCAATAGGCTAACCCTAGGCCAGATATCATAACAGTTATTACGGATTGCATCAATAGGCTAACCCTAGGCCAGATTTCCTAACAGATATTACGAATTGCATCAATAGGCTAACCCTAGGCCGGATTCCCTAAGAGTTATTACGAATTGCATCAATAGGCTAACCCTAGGCCAGATATCCTAACAGTTATTACAGATTGCATCAATAGGCTAACCCTAGGCCAGATTCCCTAACAGTTATTACGGATTGCATCAATAGGCTAACCCTAGGCCAGATGTCACAACAGGTATTATTTGGACATGCAACAGATATTGTAACAGTTATTACGGATTGCATCAATAGGCTAACCCTAGGCCAGATATCCTAACAGTTATTACGGATTGCATCAATAGGCTAACCCTAGGCCAGATTTCCTAACAGATATTACGAATTGCATCAATAGGCTAACCCTAGGCCGGATTCCCTAAGAGTTATTACGAATTGCATCAATAGGCTAACCCTAGGCCAGATATCCTAACAGTTATTACGGATTGCATCAATAGGCTAACCCTAGGCCTGATTCCCTAACAGTTATTACGGATTGCATCAATAGGCTAAGCCTAGGCCAGATGTCACAACAGGTATTATTTGGACATGCAACAGATATTGTAACAGTTATTACGGATTGCATCAATAGGCTAACCCTAGGCCAGATATCCTAACAGTTATTACGGATTGCATCAATAGGCTAACCCTAGGCCAGATTCCCTAACAGTTATTACGGATTGCATCAATAGGCTAACCCTAGGCCAAATGTCACAACAGGTATTATTTGGACATGCAACAGATATTGTAACAGTTATTACGGAATGCATCAATAGGCTAATCCTAGGCCAGATATCATAACAGTTATTACGGATTGCATCAATTGGCTAACCCTAGGCCAGATATCCTAACAGTTATTACAGATTGCATCAATAGGCTAACCCTAGGCCAGATTCCCTAACAGTTATTACGGCTTTCATCAACAGGCTAACCCTAGGCCAGATTCTCTAACAGTTATTACGGATTGCATCAATATGGTACCCCTAGGCCAGAGTCCCTAACAGTTATTACGGATTGCATCAATAGGCTAACCCTAGGCCTGATTCCCTAACAGTTATTACGGATTGCATCAATAGGCTAACCGTAGGCAAGATGTCACAAGAGGTATTATTTGGACTTATGCAACAGATATCTTAACAGTCATTACGGATTGCATCAATAGGCTAACCCTAGGCCAGACCCCCTAAGAGTTATTATGGATTGCATCAATAGGCTAACCCTAGGCCAGATTCCCTAACAGTTATTACGGATTGCATCAATAGGCTAACCCTAGGCCAGATGTCACAACAGGTATTATTTGGACATGCAACAGATATTGTAACAGTTATTACGGATTGCATCAATAGGCTAACCCTAGGCCAGATATCCTAACAGTTATTACGGATTGCATCAATAGGCTAACCCTAGGCCAGATTTCCTAACAGATATTACGAATTGCATCAATAGGCTAACCCTAGGCCGGATTCCCTAAGAGTTATTACGAATTGCATCAATAGGCTAACCCTAGGCCAGATATCCTAACAGTTATTACGGATTGCATCAATAGGCTAACCCTAGGCCTGATTCCCTAACAGTTATTACGGATTGCATCAATAGGCTAACCCTAGGCCAGATGTCACAACAGGTATTATTTGGACATGCAACAGATATTGTAACAGTTATTACGGATTGCATCAATAGGCTAACCCTAGGCCAGATATCCTAACAGTTATTACGGATTGCATCAATAGGCTAACCCTAGGCCAGATTCCCTAACAGTTATTACGGATTGCATCAATAGGCTAACCCTAGGCCAAATGTCACAACAGGTATTATTTGGACATGCAACAGATATTGTAACAGTTATTACGGATTGCATCAATAGGCTAACCCTAGGCCAGATATCCTAACAGTTATTACAGATTGCATCAATAGGCTAACCCTAGGCCAGATTCCCTAACAGTTATTACGGATTGCATCAATAGGCTAACCCTAGGCCAGACCCCCTAAGAGTTATTATGGATTGCATCAATAGGCTAACCCTAGGCCAGATTCCCTAACAGTTATTACGGATTGCATCAATAGGCTAACCCTAGGCCAGACCCCCTAAGAGTTATTATGGATTGCATCAATAGGCTAACCCTAAGCCAGATTCCCTAACAGTTATTACGGATTGCATCAATTGGCTAACCCTAGGCCAGATGTCACAACAGGTATTATTTGGACATGCAACAGATATTGTAACAGTTATTACGGATTGCATCAATAGGCTAACCCTAGGCCAGATATCCTAACAGTTATTACGGATTGCATCAATAGGCTAACCCTAGGCCAGATTTCCTAACAGATATTACGAATTGCATCAATAGGCTAACCCTAGGCCGGATTCCCTAAGAGTTATTACGAATTGCATCAATAGGCTAACCCTAGGCCAGATATCCTAACAGTTATTACGGATTGCATCAATAGGCTAACCCTAGGCCAGATTCCCTAACAGTTATTACGGATTGCATCAATAGGCTAACCCTAGGCCAAATGTCACAACAGGTATTATTTGGACATGCAACAGATATTGTAACAGTTATTACGGATTGCATCAATAGGCTAACCATAGGCCAGATATCATAACAGTTATTACGGATTGCATCAATTGGCTAACCCTAGGCCAGATATCCTAACAGTTATTACAGATTGCATCAATAGGCTAACCCTAGGCCAGATTCCCTAACAGTTATTACGGATTGCATCAATAGGCTAACCCTAGGCCAGACCCCCTAAGAGTTATTATGGATTGCATCAATAGGCTAACCCTAGGCCAGATTCCCTAACAGTTATTACGGATTGCATCAATAGGCTAACCCTAGGCCAGATGTCACAACAGGTATTATTTGGACATGCAACAGATATTGTAACAGTTATTACGGATTGCATCAATAGGCTAACCCTAGGCCAGATATCGTAACAGTTATTACGGATTGCATCAATAGGCTAACCCTAGGCCAGATTTCCTAACAGATATTACGAATTGCATCAATAGGCTAACCCTAGGCCGGATTCCCTAAGAGTTATTACGAATTGCATCAATAGGCTAACCCTAGGCCAGATATCCTAACAGTTATTACAGATTGCATCAATAGGCTAACCCTAGGCCAGATTCCCTAACAGTTATTACGGATTGCATCAATAGGCTAACCCTAGGCCAGATGTCACAACAGGTATTATTTGGACATGCAACAGATATTGTAACAGTTATTACGGATTGCATCAATAGGCTATCCCTAGGCCAGATATCATAACAGTTATTACAGATTGCATCAATTGGCTAACCCTAGGCCAGATATCCTAACAGTTATTACAGATTGCATCAATAGGCTAACCCTAGGCCAGATTCCCTAACAGTTATTACGGATTGCATCAATAGGCTAACCCTAGGCCAGACCCCCTAAGAGTTATTATGGATTGCATCAATAGGCTAACCCTAGGCCTGATTCCCTAACAGTTATTACGGATTGCATCAATAGGCTAAGCCTAGGCCAGATGTCACAAGAGGTATTATTTGGACATGCAACAGATATTGTAACAGTTATTACGGATTGCATCAATAGGCTAACCCTAGGCCAGATATCCTAACAGTTATTACGGATTGCATCAATAGGCTAACCCTAGGCCAGACCCCCTAAGAGTTATTATGGATTGCATCAATAGGCTAACCCTAGGCCAGATGCCCTAACAGTTATTACGGATTGCATCAATAGGCTAACCCTAGGCCACATGTCACAACAGGTATTATTTGGACATGCAACAGAAATCCTAACAGATATTATTAATTGCATCAATAGGCTAACCCTAGGCCAAATGTCACAACAGGTATTATTTGGACATGCAACAGATATTGTAACAGTTATTACGGATTGCATCAATAGGCTAACCCTAGGCCAGATATCATAACAGTTATTACGGATTGCATCAATTGGCTAACCCTAGGCCAGATATCCTAACAGTTATTACGGATTGCATCAATAGGCTAACCGTAGGCCAGATGTCACAACAGGTATTATTTGGACATGCAACAGATATTGTAACAGTTATTACGGATTGCATCAATAGGCTAACCCTAGGCCAGATATCCTAACAGATATTACGAATTGCATCAATAGGCTAACCCTAGGACGGATTCCCTAAGAGTTATTACGAATTGCATCAATAGGCTAACCCTAGGCCAGATATCCTAACAGTTATTACGGATTGCATCAATAGGCTAACCCTAGGCCTGATTCCCTAACAGTTATTACGGATTGCATCAATAGGCTAAGCCTAGGCCAGATGTCACAAGAGGTATTATTTGGACATGCAACAGATATTGTAACAGTTATTACGGATTGCATCAATAGGCTAACCCTAGGCCAGATATCCTAACAGTTATTACGGATTGCATCAATAGGCTAACCCTAGGCCTGATTCCCTAACAGTTATTACGGATTGCATCAATAGGCTAAGCCTAGGCCAGATGTCACAAGAGGTATTATTTGGACATGCAACAGATATTGTAACAGTTATTACGGATTGCATCAATAGGCTAACCCTAGGCCAGATATCCTAACAGTTATTACGGATTGCATTAATAGGCTAACCCTAGGCCTGATTCCCTAACAGTTATTACGGATTGCATCAATAGGCTAACCCTAGGCCAGATGTCACAAGAGGTATTATTTGGACATGCAACAGATATTGTAACAGTTATTACGGATTGCATCAATAGGCTAACCCTAGGCCAGATATCCTAACAGTTATTATGGATTGCATCAATAGGCTAACCCTAGGCCAGATTTCCTAACAGATATTACGAATTGCATCAATAGGCTAACCCTAGGCCGGATTCCCTAAGAGTTATTACGAATTGCATCAATAGGCTAACCCTAGGCCAGATATCCTAACAGTTATTACGGATTGCATCAATAGGCTAACCCTAGGCCAGATGCCCTAACAGTTATTACGGATTGCATCAATAGGCTAACCCTAGGCCACATGTCACAACAGGTATTATTTGGACATGCAACAGAAATCCTAACAGATATTACGAATTGCATCACTAGGCTAACCCTAGGCCAAATGTCACAACAGGTATTATTTGGACATGCAACAGATATTGTAACAGTTATTACGGATTGCATCAATAGGCTAACCCTAGGCCAGATATCCTAACAGTTATTACGGATTGCATCAATAGGCTAACCCTAGGCCAGATTTCCTAACAGATATTACGAATTGCATCAATAGGCTAACCCTAGGCCGGATTCCCTAAGAGTTATTACGAATTGCATCAATAGGCTAACCCTAGGCCAGATATCCTAACAGTTATTACAGATTGCATCAATATGGTAACCCTAGGCCAGATTCCCTAACAGTTATTACGGATTGCATCAATAGGCTAACCCTAGGCCAGATGTCACAACAGGTATTATTTGGACATGCAACAGATATTGTAACAGTTATTACGGATTGCATCAATAGGCTAACCCTAGGCCAGATATCGTAACAGTTATTACGGATTGCATCAATAGGCTAACCCTAGGCCAGATATCATAACAGTTATTACAGATTGCATCAATAGGCTAACCCTAGGCCAGATTCCCTAACAGTTATTACGGATTGCATCAATAGGCTAACCCTAGGCCAGATGTCACAACAGGTATTATTTGGACATGCAACAGATATTGTAACAGTTATTATGGATTGCATCAATAGGCTAACCCTAGGCCAGATATCCTAACAGTTATTACGGATTGCATCAATAGGCTAACCCTAGGCCAGATTTCCTAACAGATATTACGAATTGCATCAATAGGCTAACCCTAGGCCGGATTCCCTAAGAGTTATTACGAATTGCATCAATAGGCTAACCCTAGGCCAGATATCCTAACAGTTATTACAGATTGCATCAATAGGTTAACCCTAGGCCAGATTCCCTAACAGTTATTACGGATTGCATCAATAGGCTAACCCTAGGCCAGATGTCACAACAGGTATTATTTGGACATGCAACAGATATTGTAACAGTTATTACGGATTGCATCAATAGGCTAACCCTAGGCCAGATATCCTAACAGTTATTACGGATTGCATCAATAGGCTAACCCTAGGCCAGATTTCCTAACAGATATTACGAATTGCATCAATAGGCTAACCCTAGGCCGGATTCCCTAAGAGTTATTACGAATTGCATCAATAGGGTAACCCTAGGCCAGATATCCTAACAGTTATTACGGATTGCATCAATAGGCTAACCCTAGGCCTGATTCCCTAACAGTTATTACGGATTGCATCAATAGGCTAAGCCTAGGCCAGATGTCACAACAGGTATTATTTGGACATGCAACAGATATTGTAACAGTTATTACGGATTGCATCAATAGGCTAACCCTAGGCCAGATATCCTAACAGTTATTACGGATTGCATCAATAGGCTAACCCTAGGCCAGATTCCCTAACAGTTATTACGGATTGCATCAATAGGCTAACCCTAGGCCAAATGTCACAACAGGTATTATTTGGACATGCAACAGATATTGTAACAGTTATTACGGATTGCATCAATAGGCTAACCCTAGGCCAGATATCATAACAGTTATTACGGATTGCATCAATTGGCTAACCCTAGGCCAGATATCCTAACAGTTATTACAGATTGCATCAATAGGCTAACCCTAGGCCAGATTCCCTAACAGTTATTACGGATTGCATCAATAGGCTAACCCTAGGCCAGACCCCCTAAGAGTTATTATGGATTGCATCAATAGGCTAACCCTAGGCCAGATGCCCTAACAGTTATTACGGATTGCATCAATAGGCTAACCCTAGGCCAAATGTCACAACAGGTATTATTTGGACATGCAACAGATATTGTAACAGTTATTACGGATTGCATCAATAGGCTAACCCTAGGCCAGATATCATAACAGTTATTACGGATTGCATCAATTGGCTAACCCTAGGCCAGATATCCTAACAGTTATTACAGATTGCATCAATAGGCTAACCCTAGGCCAGATTCCCTAACAGTTATTACGGATTGCATCAATAGGCTAACCCTAGGCCAGACCCCCTAAGAGTTATTATGGATTGCATCAATAGGCTAACCCTAGGCCAGATTCCCTAACAGTTATTACAGATTGCATCAATAGGCTAACCCTAGGCCAGATGTCACAACAGGTATTATTTGGACATGCAACAGATATTGTAACAGTTATTACGGATTGCATCAATAGGCTAACCCTAGGCCAGATATCCTAACAGTTATTACGGATTGCATCAATAGGCTAACCCTAGGCCAGATTTCCTAACAGATATTACGAATTGCATCAATAGGCTAACCCTAGGCCGGATTCCCTAAGAGTTATTACGGATTGCATGAATATGGCAACCCTAGGCCAGATTCCATAACAGTTATTACGGATTGCATCAATAGGCTAACCCTAGGCCAGACCCCCTAAGAGTTATTATGGATTGCATCAATAGGCTAACCTTAGCCCAGGTTATATTTGTACTGATGCGACAGATGTCCTAACAGTTATTACCAATTACATCAATATGGTAACCATAGGCCAGATGTTATAACAGTTATTACAGATTATATCAATATGGTAACCCTAGGCCATATAGATTTCGGCGTTTTGCGTCCCAGTTCCCTAGGCAATGTTACGCATTTCTTAAACAAGGTAACCCTAGGCCAGATTTTAGAATAGGTATTATGTTCAGCCAGAAGTCCTGTATCATATTACAGATAACCTAAACCAGAACACCTACGGATCCAGTGTAGTGAAGGTAGTAAAGCTGTAATCATTAATTGCCAATTCCCTATTCTTGATTGCAGATTACATAATTAGGCTAACCCTAGGCCAGATTTTAGAATAGGCATTATGTACGTACAGAAGTCCTATATCATATTACAGATAACCTAAACCAGAACACCTAAGGATCCATTGTAGTGAAGGTAGTAAAGCTGTAATCATTAATTGCCAATTCCCTATTCTTGATTGCAGATTACATAATTAGGCTAACCCTAGGCCAGATTTTAGAATAGGCATTATGTACGTACAGAAGTCCTATATCATATTACAGATAACCTAAACCAGAACACCTACGGATCCATTGTAGTGAAGGTAGTAAAGCTGTAATCATTAATTGCCAATTCCCTATTCTTGATTGCAGATTACATAATTAGGCTAACCCTAGGCCAGATTTTAGAATAGGCATTATGTACGTACAGAAGTCCTATATCATATTACAGATAACCTAAACCAGAACACCTACGGATCCATTGTAGTGAAGGTAGTAAAGCTGTAATCATTAATTGCCAATTCCCTATTCTTGATTGCAGATTACATAATTAGGCTAACCCTAGGCCAGATTTTAGAATAGGCATTATGTACATACAGAAGTCCTATATCATATTACAGATAACCTAAACCAGAACACCTACGGATCCATTGTAGTGAAGGTAGTAAAGCTGTAATCATTTATTGCCAATTCCCTATTCTTAATTGCAGATTATATAATTAGGCTAACCCTAGGCCAGATTTTAAAATAGGCTTTATGTACGGACAGAAGTCCTATATCATATTACAGATAACCTAAACCAGAACACCTATGGATCCACTGTAGTGAAGGTAGTGAAGCTGTAACCAGAAAATCCCAATTCCCTATTCTTAATTGCAGAATACATAAGTAGGCTGACCGAGGCCATATAGATTTCGGCGTTTTGCGTCCCAGTTCCCTAGCATTATTACGCATTTGTTAAAGAAGGTAACCCTAGGCCAGATTTTAGAATAGGTATTATGCACGGCCAGAAGTCCTGTATCATATTACAGATACCCTAAACCAGAATACCTATAGATCGAGTGTAGTGAAGGTAGTGAAGCTGTAACTAATAATAAAGATTCAGTTCCTTGTCCTAGGGTGACATCAAGTGGTCAAACGGTGGTACTTCAGCCACTAACCTAGAAAAGTAGGGATTACGGCCGGAATTATAGGTATGGTGGCCTGGACCGTTAGGGAGGCCGTAATATTTAGCTATGGTTAGGGCCAGGGCACTAATTAGGGTTAGGGTTAGGGTTAGGGTTAGGGTTAGGGTTAGGGTTAGGGTTAGGAGCCTGTCCAGAATACCTATTATTTTTTCCGCATTTTGTAAAAAAAATGTATGGGACGGGTTTTTTTCCTGGCCTGTATTAAGTTTTATGGCCTGAATTTAGGAAACCTGGCCTCGTCAATGGGAAAATCCCATACGTTCGAAAAGCCAGGATACCTATAATTCATTAGAAGGACGTAATTCCTATTACGTAGTAACTGTTTTTGTACTGCAGGTGGCAGTATTTATTTTTTAAAAATATATTACGGATTACCTAAGTCTCATTATCTCAGGCCTATCTCAGACATATATATTACGGCTTCTATAATTCAGTAATAAGGTTTGTAGTAGCTTAACATAGGCTAATGTCACAGCCCGTTTTACATGGCCAAAATTGTTTTTTGATCAAGTTTTTAAAGTATATTGTGTTTTTTCTGTCTGTACATCACATATATATGTAGGCAGGCATAGCCAGATGTATTTGTGCATTTACTTTTTTGTTTTTAATCTTTATTGTCTATTATCTTTAATCGATGTAGCTAACGTTTTATCATTTAGTTATGCTTAGGGAGGCCGTAATAAATAATATATATTGTGCACTTTATTGCTCAAGCTGCAGTACCTTTGTCTTCACCAACAGAGGGCAGACTGAGCTATTGGTCTCTATGGCATAGGTAGTAAAGCCTGATTATGTATGTATCATGGACTACCACAGTAGTCATTATACTTAGTGTTATAGCTGTGAAAAAAGTGACATCTTAGCATTTAGTTATACATAGGGAGGCCGTAATAAGTAATATATATTCTGCACTTTATTGCTCAAGCTGCAGTACCTTTGTCTTGACCAACAGAGGGCAGACTGAGCTATTGGTCTCTATGGCATAGGTAGTAAAGCCGGATTGTATATTTATCATGGACTACCACAGTAGTCATTATACTTAGTGTTATAGCTGTCAAAAAAGTGACATCTTATCATTTAGTTATACATAGGGAGGCCGTAATAAGTAATATATATTGCGCACTTTATTGCTCAAGCTGCAGTACCTTTGTCTTCACCAACAGAGGGCAGACTGAGCTATTGGTCTCTATGGTATAGGCAGTAAAGCCGGATTATATAGGTATGGTAGTAAGGCCGGATCCTGTATTTATCGTGGACTACCACAGTAGTCATTATACTTAGTGTTATAGCTGTCAAAAAAGTGACAGCTCGTTTTACATGACCAAAAGTGTTTTTTGATCAACTGTTTTAAGTATGTTGTGTTTTTTATGTCTGTACATTACATATGCATGTATGCAGGCATAGCCAGATGTATTTGTGCATTTATTTTTTTGTTTTTAATCTTTATTGTCTATTATCTTTATTCGATGTCGCTAACTTTTTAGCATTTAGTTATACATATGGAGGCCGTAATAAATGATATATATTGCGCACTTTATTGCTCAAGCTGCAGTACCTTTGTCTTCACCAACAGAGGGCAGACTGAGCTATTGGTCTCTATGGTATAGGCAGTAAAGCCGGATTATATAGGTATGGTAGTAAGGCCGGATCCTGTATTTATCGTGGACTACCACAGTAGTCATTATACTTAGTGTTATAGCTGTCAAAAAAGTGACAGCTCGTTTTACATGACCAAAAGTGTTTTTTGATCAACTGTTTTAAGTATGTTGTGTTTTTTATGTCTGTACATTACATATGCATGTATGCAGGCATAGCCAGATGTATTTGTGCATTTATTTTTTTGTTTTTAATCTTTATTGTCTATTATCTTTATTCGATGTCGCTAACTTTTTAGCATTTAGTTATACATATGGAGGCCGTAATAAATGATATATATTGCGCACTTTATTGTTCAAGCTGCAGTACCTATGTCTTCACCAGTGGGGGCAGGATGACCTAATGCTCAGTTTGGGTAGGAAAGCCAGATCATATACGTATCATGGACTATCATACTATAGAGATATACATATGTTACGGACTTTATCGCTCAAGCTGCAGTACCTATGTCTTCACCAGTGGGGGCAGGCTGACCTAATGCTCATTATGCGTAGGAAAGCCAGATCATATACGTATCATGGACTATCATACTACAGAGATATATATATATATTACGGACTATATTGCTCAAGCTGCAGTACCTGTGTCTTCACCAACAGAGGGCAGACTTACCTATTGTTCCCTATGACATAGTTAGTAAGGCCGGATTATATAATTGTGGCAGTAAAGCCGGATCATATACTTATCATGGACTATCATACAATAAAGATATATATATATTACAGACTTTATTGCTCAAGCTGCAGTACCTATGTCTTCACCAGTGGGGGCAGGCTGACCTAATGCTCATTATGCGTAGGAAAGCCAGATCATATACGTATCATGGACTATCATACTATAGAGATATACATATGTTACGGACTTTATCGCTCAAGCTGCAGTACCTATGTCTTCACCAGTGGGGGCAGGCTGACCTAATGCTCATTATGCGTAGGAAAGCCAGATCATATACGTATCATGGACTATCATACTACAGAGATATATATATATATTACGGACTATATTGCTCAAGCTGCAGTACCTGTGTCTTCACCAACAGAGGGCAGACTTACCTATTGTTCCCTATGACATAGTTAGTAAGGCCGGATTATATAATTGTGGCAGTAAAGCCGGATCATATACTTATCATGGACTATCATACAATAAAGATATATATATATTACAGACTTTATTGCTCAAGCTGCAGTACCTATGTCTTCACCAGTGGGGGCAGGCTGACCTAATGCTCAGTATGGGTAGTAAAGCCAGATCCTATACGTATCATGGACTATCATACTATAGAGATATATATATGTTACGAACTTTATTGCTCAAGCTGCAGTACCTATGTCTTCACCAGTGGGGGCAGGCCGACCTAATGCTCAGTTTGGGTAGGAAAGCCAGATCCTATACGTATCATGGACTATCATACTATAGAGATATATATATATATTACGGACTATATTGCTCAAGCTGCAGTACCTGTGTCTTCACCAACAGAGGGCAGACTTACCTATTGTTCCCAATGACATAGGTAGTAAAGCCGGATTATATAATTGTGGTAGTAAAGCCGGATCATATACTTATCATGGACTATCATACAATAGAGATATATATATATATTACAGACTTTATTGCTCAAGCTGCAGTACCTATGTCTTCACCAGTGGGGGCAGGCTGACCTAATGCTCAGTATGGGTAGTAAAGCCAGATCCTATACGTATCATGGATTATCATACTATAGAGATATATATATGTTATGGACTTTATCGCTCAAGCTGCAGTACCTATGTCTTCACCAGTGGGGGCAGGCTGATCTAATGCTCAGTATGGGTAGTAAAGCCAGATCCTATACGTATCATGGACTATCATACTATAGAGATATATATATGTTACAGACTTTATCGCTCAAGCTGCAGTACCTATGTCTTCACCAGTGGGGGCAGGCTGACCTAATGCTCAGTATGGGTAGTAAAGCTAGATCCTATACGTATCATGGACTATCATACTATAGAGATATACATATGTTACGGACTTTATCGCTCAAGCTGCAGTACCTATGTCTTCACCAGTGGGGGCAGGCTGACCTAATGCTCAGTATTGGTAGTAAAGCCAGATCCTATACGTATCGTGGACTATCATACTATAGAGATACATATATATTACGGACTTTATTGCTCAAGCTGCAGTACCTGTGTCTTCACCAACAGAGGGCAGACTTACCTATTGTTCCTTATGACATAGCTAGTAAGGCCGGATTATATACTTATGGTAGTAAAGCTGGATCATATACTTATCATGGACTACCACAGTAGGAATTATACTTAGTGTTTGACCTGTCAAAAAAGTGACAGCTCGTTTTGCATGACCAAAAGTGTTTTTTGATCAACTGTTTTAAGTATGTTGTGTTTTTTATGTCTATACATTACATATGTATGTATGCAGGCATAGCCAGGTATATTTCTCCATGTATTTTTTTGTTTTTAATCTTTATTGTCTATTATCTTTAATCGATGTCGCTAACTTTTTAGCATTTATTTATACTTAAGGAGGCCGTAATGAATGATATATATTGTGCACTTTATTGCTCAAGCTGCAGTACCTATGTCTTCACCAGTGGGGGCAGGCTGACCTAATGCTAAGTATGGGTAGTAAAGCCAGATCCTATACGTATCGTGGACTATCATACTATAGAGATATATATATATTACGGACTTTATTGCTCAAGCTGCAGTACCTACGTCTTCACCAGTGGGGGCAGGCTGACCTAATGCTCAGTATGTGTAGTAAAGCCAGATTCTATACGTATCGTGGACTATCATACTATAGATATATATATTATGGACTTTATCGCTCAAGCTGCAGTACCTTTGTCTTCACCAGTGGGGGCAGGCTGACCTAATGCTCAGTATGGGTAGTAAAGCCAGATCCTATACGTATCATGGACTATCATACGATAGAGATATATATATGTTCCGGACTTTATCGCTCAAACTGCAGTACCTGTCTTCTCCAGTGGGGGCAGGCTAGTAAAGCCAGATTCTATACGTATCATGGACTATCATACTATAGAGATACATATATATTACGGACTTTATTGCTCAAGCTGCAGTACCTATGTCTTCACAAGTGGGGGCAGGCTGATCTAATGCTCAGTATGTGTAGTAAAGCCAGATCCTATACGTATCGTGGACTATCATACTATAGATATATATATATTATGGACTTTATCGCTCAAGCTGCAGTACCTATGTCTTCACAAGTGGGGGCAGGCTGATCTAATGCTCAGTATGTGTAGTAAAGCCAGATCCTATACGTATCGTGGACTATCATACTATAGATATATATATTATGGACTTTATCGCTCAAGCTGCAGTACCTATGTCTTCACCAGTGGGGGCAGGCTGACCTAATGCTCAGTATGGGTAGTAAAGCCAGATCCTATACGTATCATGGACTATCATACGATAGAGATATATATATGTTCCGGACTTTATCGCTCAAGCTGCAGTACCTGTCTTCACCAGTGGGGGCAGGCTGACCTAATGCTCAGTATGGGTAGTAAAGCCAGATCCTATACGTATCATGGACTATCATACTATAGAGATATATATATGTTCCGGACTTTATCGCTCAAGCTGCAGTACCTATGTCTTCACCAGTGGGGGCAGGCTGACCTAATGCTCAGTATGGGTAGTAAAGCCAGATCCTATACGTATCATGGACTATCATACTATAGAGATATATATATGTTCCGGACTTTATCGCTCAAGCTGCAGTACCTGTCTTCACCAGTGGGGGCAGGCTAGTAAAGCCATATCCTATACGTATCGTGGACTATCATACTATAGAGATATATATATATTACGGACTTTATTGCTCAAGCTGCAGTACCTGTGTTTTCACCAATAGGGGCAGGCTGGGCAGGGGCACATCTCATAGATATTACGTACTGTCTCATTATGGACTCTAAAGCCGCATCCCCTATATAGGTATTACAGACCACCTCATTCTAGGTTCACAGGCCTGATGGCTGACTAGGCCTCAAACAAACATGAGGGGGCGTCACAGCAGAGCCCTACGAGCTAGGGCTCTGAAATTCGGCGTGCTCATACTAGATATAAGTATGAATTAACTTGCCAAGTTTCAAGAATGCAGCACATACAGAACAAGTTTGGGGGCCATGTAGGTTTACATTTTAAATTGCTTTTAAGCTCTAAAGTGGCGGGTAACCTGAGGGGGTCCTGCAGCTGAACCGTGTGGGCTAGGGGCTTGAAATTTCACACAGATAAACTACTTACTGGTATGAATAAGTGTGCCAAGTTTCATTAGTGCAGCCCTTACCACTGAGCCGCAGTGGACCTTTAAATTTGCTAACATAGGCAATGTTAAGTCAATGGAGACATTAAAAACTAGGCCTCAAACGAAGCTGACCGGCCGCTACGGCCGAACCGTACGAGCTAGGGCTCTGAAATTCGGCGTGCTCATACTCGATATAAGTATAAATTGACGTGCCAAGTTTCAAGAAAGCAGCACATACATAACACGTTTGGGGGCCATGTAGGTTTACATTTAAATCCCTTTTAGGCGCTCAAGCCGCATCCCCTATATAGGCATTACGGACTACCTCATTCTAGGTTCACAGGCCTGATGGCTGACTAGGCCTCAAACACACATGAGGGGGCGTCGCGGCAGAGCTCTACGAGCTAGGGGTCTGAAATTCGGCACGCGTGAACTGGACGTGTGTCCGGACGAGCGTGCTGAGTTTCAAGAGTGCAGCTGTTACACAACACGTTTGAATCGACCCTCAGATTCAGCGAGGTCGGCAATGTTAAGTGAATGGAGGCACCGCGCATGTCATTTGACGTGTAGGAGAGGCCTAGGAAGACGATTCAAAGTGTTCCTGAAACTACACAGTCTGCTCTTTAAATCACCCAATACATGTCCATTAAAATTATGCCTTCTTAATTATATTCTAATAGGTTTTAAATCTGAGAGGCTGCATCTCTTCGACTAGGCCTCAAACTACCTTCAGGGGGCGCCACGGCGCAGCCGTATGAGCTAGGGGTCTGAAATTTGGCAGGCGTAAACTAGATATGTCTCTGGACAAGTGTGCCAAGTTTCATGACTGAAGATATGACAGAACTGTTTTTATTGGCCCTCAAAGTCAGTGAGGTCGCCAATGTTAAGTGAATGGAGGCACCCCACCTGTCATTTGACAGGCCCTAACTCCATGTAGGAGTGGCCTAGGAAGATGGTTCAAAGTGTTCCTGAAACTAGACCGTCTGCTCTGTAAATCACCCATAACATGTCTGTGTCGATTATGCTTCTTTAATTGATTAATTTAGCTTTCAATTCGGAGGAGCATATTTTGACTGCGATTTCCTCTGTCTGGCCAAAAAATGCCTGTGTGTGCCTAGACCCACAACCCCATACTGAAAGCTTGCTGCAGCTGAGAGGGGCCTCTCTTGGAAATCAGCTCATAACTGCAGTTCCCTTTGAGCTAGAGGACTGAAATTTGGGACAATGATAGGGGAGGATGGTCTGCACCAGTGACCCAAATTTGGGGGGTCTATGCCACACGGGATGGTTTTTATTAACCCTTTAGTGTCTGGTGGTCTCACGGCCGGCCCGTGTGAGCTAGAAGTCTGAAATTTGGCACACTGGAGCAAGGCAAATTGGGAAATCACGTACTGAACTTTTACGAGTGCAGCCCTCACCAAAGGCCCGCAAATCACACGAAGGCACCTGCACCCTCAGCCGTGTGATAGAGACGGCTGGATTTTCTCCTGCATACACTAGGGACATGGACAAACACACCTGTAAAGTTTCATGCATGTACACCTCATAGAAGAGTTTTTATTGGCCCTCAAAGTCAGTGAGGTCGCCAATGTTAAGTGAATGGAGGCACCCCACCTGTCATTTGACAGGCCATAACTCTGTGTAGCAGTGACCTAGGAAGACCGTTCAAAGTGTTCCTGAAACTAGACAGTATGCTCTTTAAATCACCCGATACATGTCTGTTACGATTATGCCTCCTTAATTTGATTACAGCCTGTCTTTTTATGGTGAGCGGCCGCATTTCTTCCGAATAGGCCTCAAACTGACCTAGAGGGGGGGTCACGGCCCATCCATACGAGCCAGCGGTCTGAAATTCGGCACGCACGTACTACGTATTTGTATGAACCAAAGTCCCGAGTTTCGTGAGCGCAGCTCTTAGAGAACATGTCTGCTGGACCTGTGAACTTACGTTTTAATAGGCCTTTAAGGGGAAAAGGGGCAAGGTCACTTGAGGGGGTCTTTTGGCTGAACCCTGTGACCTAGGGGGCTGAAATTTGGTGAGGAGATGCGCGACACATACCCAGTGAAGTGTTTACAGTATCATAGGTGCAGACCTGACAGAAGTAAAGTTATTCACTTCCAAAGAAAAAAGTGATTTCAGGCATAGGGATTACGGATACGGTAACTGGGAATATTAACGGTCACTGAGAGTGGCAGCTGGCGGTTGCCTAGGCAACGGCACGTCTCTCAGCGCAAATCGATACAAAAAAGTAACACTCTGTGGAGAGAGGGTGTGGCGCTGCAAGTAATATGCTGCCTTAGTGTAGGCTTGACAGAAACAGCCTGGTAAACTTTAAAACGTCACAAGTCCACAGAGGAGAAAGCTAAGTGGACGATTCAAAAATTCATGTCAAAGCACACATGCTCCACATTACAATCAAATATTGTTTTACTTTCAAAATATAATTATTTTAAGCATAGGGATTTCGGATTCCCTTAGTCTGAATGTCATTGGTCACTGAGATCAGCAGGTCACCGTTGTCTAGGCAACACAGATAAACTAGATGGATGAATAAATCAGTGTGCCGATACCTGTGTCTTCACCAATAGGGGCAGGCTGGGCAGGGGCACATCTCATAGATAGGTATTACGGACTGTCTCATTATGGACTCTTAAGCCGCATCCCCTATATAGGCATTACGGACTACCTCATTCTAGGTTCACAGGCCTGATGGCTGACTAGGCCTCAAACAAACATGAGGGGGCGTCACAGCAGAGCCCTACGAGCTAGGGGTCTGAGATTCGGCACGCATAAACTGGACGTATGTCCGGACAAGTTTGCCAAGTTTCAAGAATGCAGCAGTTACAGAACATGTGTGGGGGCCATGTAGGTTTACATTTTAAATCACTTTTAAGTGCTAAAGTGGCAGGTAACCTGAGGGGGTCCGGCAGCTGAACCGTGTGAGCTAGGGGCTTGAAATTTCACACAGATAAACTAGTTTCATGTATGAATAAGTGTGCCAAGTTTCATTAGCGCAGCCCTTACCACTTAGCCGCAGTGGGCTTTAGAATTTGCCAAGTTAGGCAATGCAAGCGAATGGAGACATTAAAAACTAGGCCTCAAACGAAGCTGACCGGCCGCTACGGCCGAACCGTACGAGCTAGGGCTCTGAAATTCGGCCTGCTCATACTAGATACAAGTATGAATTGACGTGCCAAGTTTCAAGAAAGCAGCACATACAGGACAAGTTTACGGGCCATGTAGGTATACATTTTAAATCGCTTTTAAGCGCTAAAGTGGCGGGTAACCTGAGGGGGTCCTGCAGCTGAACCGTGTAGGCTAGGGGCTTGAAATTTCACAGAGATAAACTAGTTGCAGGTATGAATAAGTGTGCCAAGTTTCATTAGCGCAGCCCTTACCACTCAGCCGCAGTGGGCTTTAGAGTTTGCTAACTTAGGCGACATATGCCAATGCGAAGACATGAGACTAGGCCTCAAACGAAGCTGACCGGCCGCTACGGCCGAACCGTACGAGCTAGGGCTCTGAAATTCGGCGTGCTCATACTAGATATAAGTATAAATTGACGTGCCAAGTTTCAAGAAAGCAGCACATACATAACACGTTTGGGGGCCATGTAGGTTTACATTTAAATCCCTTTTAGGCGCTCAAGCCGCATCCCCTATATAGGCATTACGGACTACCTCATTCTAGGTTCACAGGCCTGAGGGCTGACTAGGCCTCAAACACACATGAGGGGGCGTCGCGGCAGAGCCCTACGAGCTAGGGGTCTGAAATTCGGCACGCGTGAACTGGACGTGTGTCCGGACGAGCGTGCTGAGTTTCAAGAGTGCAGCTGTTACACAACACGTTTGAATCGACCCTCAGATTCAGCGAGGTCGGCAATGTTAAGTGAATGGAGGCACCGTGCATGTCATTTGACGTGTAGGAGAGGCCTAGGAAGACGATTCAAAGTGTTCCTGAAACTACACAGTCTGCTCTTTAAATCACCCAATACATGTCCATTAAAATTATGCCTTCTTAATTAGATTCTAACAGGTTTTAAATCTGAGAGGCTGCATCTCTTCGACTAGGCCTCAAACTACCTTCAGGGGGTGTCACGGCACGGCCGTAGGAGCTAGGGGTCTGAAATTTGGCAGGCGTAAACTAGATATGTCTCTGGACAAGTGTGCCAAGTTTCATGACTGAAGATATGACAGAACTGTTTTTATTGGCCCTCAAAGTCAGTGAGGTCGCCAATGTTAAGTGAATGGAGGCACCCCACCTGTCATTTGACAGGCCATAACTCCATGTAGGACTGGCCTAGGAAGATGGTTCAAAGTGTTCCTGAAACTAGACCGTCTGCTCTGTAAATCACCCATAACATGTCTGTGACGATTATGCTTCTTTAATTGATTAATTTAGCTTTCAAATCGAAGGAGCATATTTTGACTGCGATTTCCTCTGTCTGGCCAAAAAATGCCTGTGTGTGCCTAGACCCACAACCCCATACTGAAAGCTTGCTGCAGCCGAGAGGGGCCTCTCTTGGAAATCAGCTCATAACTGCAGTTTCCTTTGAGCTAGAGGACTGAAATTTGGGACAATGATAGGGGAGGGTGGTCTGCACCAGTGACCCAAATTTGGGGGGTCTATGCCACACGGGGTGGTTTTTATTAACCCTTTAGTGTCTGGTGGTCTCACGGCCGGCCCGTGTGAGCTAGAAGTCTGAAATTTGGCACGGTGGAGCAAGGCAAATTGGGAAATCACGTACTGAACTTTTACGAGCGCAGCCCTCACCAAAGGCCCGCAAATCACACGAAGGCACCTGCACCCTCAGCCGTGTGATAGAGACGGCTGGATTTTCTCCTGCATACACTAGGGACATGGACAAACACACCTGTAAAGTTTCATGCATGTACACCTCATAGAAGAGTTTTTATTGGCCCTCAAAGTCAGTGAGGTCGCCAATGTTAAGTGAATGGAGGCACCCCACCTGTCATTTGACAGGCCATAACTCTGTGTAGCAGTGACCTAGGAAGACCGTTCAAAGTGTTCCTGAAACTAGACAGTATGCTCTTTAAATCACCCGATACATGTCTGTTACGATTATGCCTCCTTAATTTGATTACAGCCTGTCTTTTTATGGTGAGCGGCCGCATTTCTTCCGAATAGGCCTCAAACTGACCTAGAGGGGGGGTCACGGCCCACCCATACGAGCCAGCGGTCTGAAATTCGGCACGCACGTACTACGTATTTGTATGAACCAAAGTCCCGAGTTTCGTGACCGCAGCTCTTAGAGAACATGTCTGCTGGACCTGTGAACTTACGTTTTAATAGGCCTTTAAGGGGAAAAGGGGCAAGGTCACTTGAGGGGGTCTTTTGGCTGAACCCTGTGACCTAGGGGGCTGAAATTTGGTGAGGAGATGCGCGACACATACCCAGTGAAGTGTTTACAGTATCATAGGTGCAGACCTGACAGAAGTAAAGTTATTCACTTCCAAAGAAAAAAGTGATTTCAGGCATAGGGATTACGGATACGGTAACTGGGAATATTAACGGTCACTGAGAGTGGCAGCTGGCGGTTGCCTAGGCAACGGCACGTCTCTCAGCGCAAATCGATACAAAAAAGTAACACTCTGTGGAGAGAGGGTGTGGCGCTGCAAGTAATATGCTGCCTTAGTGTAGGCTTGACAGAAACAGCCTGGTAAACTTTAAAACGTCACAAGTCCACAGAGGAGAAAGCTAAGTGGACGATTCAAAAATTCATGTCAAAGCACACATGCTCCACATTACAATGAAATATTGTTTTACTTTCAAAATATAATTATTTTAAGCATAGGGATTTCGGATTCCCTTAGTCTGAATGTCATTGGTCACTGAGATCAGCAGGTCACTGTTGTCTAGGCAACACAGATAAACTAGATGGATGAATAAATCAGTGTGCCGATACCTGTGTCTTCACCAATAGGGGCAGGCTGGGCAGGGGCACATCTCATAGATAGGTATTACGGACTGTCTCATTATGGACTCTTAAGCCGCAGCCCCTATATAGGCATTACGGACTACCTCATTCTAGGTTCACAGGCCTGATGGCTGACTAGGCCTCAAACAAACATGAGGGGGCGTCACAGCAGAGCCCTACGAGCTAGGGGTCTGAGATTCGGCACGCATAAACTGGACGTATGTCCGGACAAGTTTGCCAAGTTTCAAGAATGCAGCAGTTACAGAACATGTGTGGGGGCCATGTAGGTTTACATTTTAAATCACTTTTAAGTGCTAAAGTGGCAGGTAACCTGAGGGGGTCCGGCAGCTGAACCGTGTGAGCTAGGGGCTTGAAATTTCACACAGATAAACTAGTTTCATGTATGAATAAGTGTGCCAAGTTTCATTAGCGCAGCCCTTACCACTTAGCCGCAGTGGGCTTTAGAATTTGCCAAGTTAGGCAATGCAGGCGAATGGAGACATTAAAAACTAGGCCTCAAACGAAGCTGACCGGCCGCTACGGCTGAACCGTACGAGCTAGGGCTCTGAAATTCGGCGTGCTCGTACTAGATATAAGTTTGAATTGACTGGCAAAGTTTCAAGAATGCAGCACTCACAGAACACGTTTGTGGGCCATGTAGGTTTACATTTTAAATC
The DNA here is from genome assembly GCF_048594095.1 of Paramormyrops kingsleyae. Classification (NCBI taxonomy): domain Eukaryota; kingdom Metazoa; phylum Chordata; class Actinopteri; order Osteoglossiformes; family Mormyridae; genus Paramormyrops; species Paramormyrops kingsleyae. The sequence continues at coordinate 438,132 of NW_027325972.1, forward strand.
GCTTTTAAGCGCTAAAGTGGCAGGTAACCTGAGGGGGTCCGGCAGCTGAACCGTGTGAGCTAGGGGCTTGAAATTTCACACAGATAAACTAGTTACAGGTATGAATAAGTGTGCCAAGTTTCATTAGTGCAGCCCTTACCACTGAGCCGCAGTGGACCTTTAAATTTGCTAACATAGGCAATGTTAAGTCAATGGAGACATTAAAAACTAGGCCTCAAACGAAGCTGACCGGCCGCTACGGCCGAACCGTACGAGCTAGGGCTCTGAAATTCGGCGTGCTCATACTAGATATAAGTATAAATTGACGTGCCAAGTTTCAAGAAAGCAGCACATACATAACACGTTTGGGGGCCATGTAGGTTTACATTTAAATCCCTTTTAGGCGCTCAAGCCGCATCCCCTATATAGGCATTACGGACTACCTCATTCTAGGTTCACAGGCCTGAGGGCTGACTAGGCCTCAAACACACATGAGGGGGCGTCGCGGCAGAGCCCTACGAGCTAGGGGTCTGAAATTCGGCACGCGTGAACTGGACGTGTGTCCGGACGAGCGTGCTGAGTTTCAAGAGTGCAGCTGTTACACAACACGTTTGAATCGACCCTCAGATTCAGCGAGGTCGGCAATGTTAAGTGAATGGAGGCACCGCGCATGTCATTTGACGTGTAGGAGAGGCCTAGGAAGACGATTCAAAGTGTTCCTGAAACTACACAGTCTGCTCTTTAAATCACCCAATACATGTCCATTAAAATTATGCCTTCTTAATTAGATTCTAACAGGTTTTAAATCTGAGAGGCTGCATCTCTTCGACTAGGCCTCAAACTACCTTCAGGGGGTGTCACGGCACGGCCGTAGGAGCTAGGGGTCTGAAATTTGGCAGGCGTAAACTAGATATGTCTCTGGACAAGTGTGCCAAGTTTCATGACTGAAGATATGACAGAACTGTTTTTATTGGCCCTCAAAGTCAGTGAGGTCGCCAATGTTAAGTGAATGGAGGCACCCCACCTGTCATTTGACAGGCCATAACTCCATGTAGGAGTGGCCTAGGAAGATGGTTCAAAGTGTTCCTGAAACTAGACCGTCTGCTCTGTAAATCACCCATAACATGTCTGTGTCGATTATGCTTCTTTAATTGATTAATTTAGCTTTCAATTCGGAGGAGCATATTTTGACTGCGATTTCCTCTGTCTGGCCAAAAAATGCCTGTGTGTGCCTAGACCCACAACCCCATACTGAAAGCTTGCTGCAGCCGAGAGGGGCCTCTCTTGGAAATCAGCTCATAACTGCAGTTTCCTTTGAGCTAGAGGACTGAAATTTGGGACAATGATAGGGGAGGGTGGTCTGCACCAGTGACCCAAATTTGGGGGGTCTATGCCACACGGGATGGTTTTCATTAACCCTTTAGTGTCTGGTGGTCTCACGGCCGGCCCGTGTGAGCTAGAAGTCTGAAATTTGGCACGGTGGAGCAAGGCAAATTGGGAAATCACGTACTGAACTTTTACGAGCGCAGCCCTCACCAAAGGCCCGCAAATCACACGAAGGCACCTGCACCCTCAGCCGTGTGATAGAGACGGCTGGATTTTCTCCTGCATACACTAGGGACATGGACAAACACACCTGTAAAGTTTCATGCATGTACACCTCATAGAAGAGTTTTTATTGGCCCTCAAAGTCAGTGAGGTCGCCAATGTTAAGTGAATGGAGGCACCCCACCTGTCATTTGACAGGCCATAACTCTGTGTAGCAGTGACCTAGGAAGACCGTTCAAAGTGTTCCTGAAACTAGACAGTATGCTCTTTAAATCACCCGATACATGTCTGTTACGATTATGCCTCCTTAATTTGATTACAGCCTGTCCTTTTATGGTGAGCGGCCGCATTTCTTCCGAATAGGCCTCAAACTGACCTAGGGGGGGGGTCACGGCCCATCCATACGAGCCAGCGGTCTGAAATTCGGCACGCACGTACTACGTATTTGTATGAACCAAAGTCCCGAGTTTCGTGAGCGCAGCTCTTAGAGAACATGTCTGCTGGACCTGTGAACTTATGTTTTAATAGGCCTTTAAGGGGAAAAGGGGCAAGGTCACTTGAGGGGGTCTTTTGGCTGAACCCTGTGACCTAGGGGGCTGAAATTTGGTGAGGAGATGCGCGACACATACCCAGTGAAGTGTTTACAGTATCATAGGTGCAGACCTGACAGAAGTAAAGTTATTCACTTCCAAAGAAAAAAGTGATTTCAGGCATAGGGATTACGGATACGGTAACTGGGAATATTAACGGTCACTGAGAGTGGCAGCTGGCGGTTGCCTAGGCAACGGCACGTCTCTCAGCGCAAATCGATACAAAAAAGTAACACTCTGTGGAGAGAGGGTGTGGCGCTGCAAGTAATATGCTGCCTTAGTGTAGGCTTGACAGAAACAGCCTGGTAAACTTTAAAACGTCACAAGTCCACAGAGGAGAAAGCTAAGTGGACGATTCAAAAATTCATGTCAAAGCACACATGCTCCACATTAAAATCAAATATTGTTTTACTTTCAAAATATAATTATTTTAAGCATAGGGATTTCGGATTCCCTTAGTCTGAATGTCATTGGTCACTGAGATCAGCAGGTCACCGTTGTCTAGGCAACACAGATAAACTAGATGGATGAATAAATCAGTGTGCCGATACCTGTGTCTTCACCAATAGGGGCAGGCTGGGCAGGGGCACATCTCATAGATAGGTATTACGGACTGTCTCATTATGGACTCTTAAGCCGCATCCCCTATATAGGCATTACGGACTACCTCATTCTAGGTTCACAGGCCTGATGGCTGACTAGGCCTCAAACAAACATGAGGGGGCGTCACAGCAGAGCCCTACGAGCTAGGGGTCTGAAATTCGGCGTGCACATACTAGATATGAGTATCAATTAACCTGCCATGTTTCAAGAATGCAGCAGTCACAGAACATGTGTGGGGGCCATGTAGGTTTACATTTTAAATCCCTTTTAAGCGCTAAAGTGGCAGGTAACCTGAGGGGGTCCGGCAGCTGAACCGTGTGAGCTAGGGGCTTGAAATTTCACACAGATAAACTAGTTTCATGTATGAATAAGTGTGCCAAGTTTCATTAGCGCAGCCCTTACCACTTAGCCGCAGTGGGCTTTAGAATTTGCCAAGTTAGGCAATGCAGGCGAATGGAGACATTAAAAACTAGGCCTCAAACGAAGCTGACCGGCCGCTACGGCTGAACCGTACGAGCTAGGGCTCTGAAATTCGGCGTGCTCGTACTAGATATAAGTATGAATTGACTGGCCAAGTTTCAAGAATGCAGCACTCACAGAACACGTTTGTGGGCCATGTAGGTTTACATTTTAAATCGCTTTTAAGCGCTAAAGTGGCAGGTAACCTGAGGGGGTCCGGCAGCTGAACCGTGTGAGCTAGGGGCTTGAAATTTCACACAGATGAACTAGTTACAGGTATGAATAAGTGTGCCAAGTTTCATTAGCACAGCTCTTACCACTCAGCCGCAGTGGGCTTTAGAGTTTGCTAACTTTGGCGGTATATGCCAATGCGAAGAAATCAGACTAGGCCTCAAACGAAGCTGACCGGCCGCTACGGCCGAACCGTACGAGCTAGGGCTCTGAAATTCGGCGCACTCATACTAGATATAAGTATTAATTAACGTGCCAAGTTTCAAGAATGCAGCACTTACAGAACACGTTTGGAGGCCATGTAGGTTTACATTTTAATTAGCTACTGTTCGTTGCTGAGGCCGCATGTCATAGCTATAGGTAAAGTGCCCCCTACTGTTCATTGCTGAGGCCTCATCCCCTACATACACATGACAGATCCCCTACATAGATGTGACGGATCCCCTACTGCTCATTGCTGAGGCCGCATCCCCTACATAGACATGAGGTATTCCCTAAGGTTCATTGCTGAGGCCGCATCCCCTACATACACATGAGGGATTCCCTACTGCTTGCCGCTGAGGCCGCATCCCCTACATAGACATGAGGTATTCCCTAAGGTTCATTGCTGAGGCCGCACCTCCTACATACAGATGATGGATCACCTACTGTTTGTTGCTGTCATAATTAAGGATAACGTGCCCCCTACTGTTGATAGTTGAGGCTGCATCTTCTACATACAGATGACAGATCCCCTACTGTTCATTGCTGAGGCCGCATCCCCTACATACACATGAGGGATTCCCTACTGCTTGTTGCTGAGGCCGCATCCCCTACATAGACATGAGGTATTCCCTAAGGTTCATTGCTGAGGCCGCATCCCCTACATACACATGAGGGATTCCCTACTGCTTGTTGCTGAGGCCACATCCCCTACATAGGCATGAGTGATCCCCTAGGGTTCATTAATGAGGTCGCATCCCCTACATATGGATAACAGATTGCCTACCTTTTTGTGTTTCTTGTTCATTGGTCATGACAAAGTGAAAAATTGACAAAGTGTCAAAATGAGATTGTGAGAGATTACAGATTACCTAGGAAGACTGCTTCAGTTATATTACAGATATCCTCAAAAGTCTCCTAACAGTTGTTACAGATTACATCAATATGGTAACCCTAGGCCAGATTTCCTAACGGTCATTACAGATTGCATCAATAGGCTAACCCTAGGCCAGGTCCCCTAACAGTTATTACGGCTTACATCAACAGGCTAACCCTAGGCCAGATTCTCTAACAGTTATTACGGATTGCATCAATATGGTACCCCTAGGCCAGAGTCCCTAACAGTTATTACGGATTGCATCAATAGGCTAACCCTAGGCCTGATTCCCTAACAGTTATTACGGATTGCATCAATAGGCTAACCGTAGGCAAGATGTCACAAGAGGTATTATTTGGACTTATGCAACAGATATCTTAACAGTCATTACGGATTGCATCAATAGGCTAACCCTAGGCCAGATATCATAACAGTTATTACAGATTGCATCAATAGGCTAACCCTAGGCCAGATATCATAACAGTTATTACGGATTGCATCAATTGGCTAACCCTAGGCCAGATATCCTAACAGTTATTACAGATTGCATCAATAGGCTAACCCTAGGCCAGATTCCCTAACAGTTATTACGGATTGCATCAATAGGCTAACCCTAGGCCAGATATCCTAACAGTTATTACGGATTGCATCAATAGGCTAACCCTAGGCCAAATGTCACAACAGGTATTATTTGGACATGCAACAGATATTGTAACAGTTATTACGGATTGCATCAATAGGCTAACCCTAGGCCAGATATCATAACAGTTATTACGGATTGCATCAATTGGCTAACCCTAGGCCAGATATCTTAACAGTTATTACAGATTGCATCAATAGGCTAACCCTAGGCCAGATTCCCTAACAGTTATTACGGATTGCATCAATAGGCTAACCCTAGGCCAGACCCCCTAAGAGTTATTATGGATTGCATCAATAGGCTAACCCTAGGCCAGATGCCCTAACAGTTATTACGGATTGCATCAATAGGCTAACCCTAGGCCACATGTCACAACAGGTATTATTTGGACATGCAACAGAAATCCTAACAGATATTACGAATTGCATCAATAGGCTAACCCTAGGCCAAATGTCACAACAGGTATTATTTGGACATGCAACAGACATTGTAACAGTTATTACGGATTGCATCAATAGGCTAACCATATGCCAGATATCATAACAGTTATTACGGATTGCATCAATTGGCTAACCCTAGGCCAGATATCCTAACAGTTATTACAGATTGCATCAATAGGCTAACCCTAGGCCAGATTCCCTAACAGTTATTACGGATTGCATCAATAGGCTAACCCTAGGCCAGACCCCCTAACAGTTATTATGGATTGCATCAATAGGCTAACCCTAGGCCAGATTCCCTAACAGTTATTACGGATTGCATCAATAGGCTAACCCTAGGCCAGATGTCACAACAGGTATTATTTGGACATGCAACAGATATTGTAACAGTTATTACGGATTGCATCAATAGGCTAACCCTAGGCCTGATTCCCTAACAGTTATTACGGATTGCATCAATAGGCTAACCGTAGGCAAGATGTCACAAGAGGTATTATTTGGACTTATGCAACAGATATCTTAACAGTCATTACGGATTGCATCAATAGGCTAACCCTAGGCCAGATATCATAACAGTTATTACAGATTGCATCAATAGGCTAACCCTAGGCCAGATATCATAACAGTTATTACGGATTGCATCAATTGGCTAACCCTAGGCCAGATATCCTAACAGTTATTACAGATTACATCAATAGGCTAACCCTAGGCCAGATTCCCTAACAGTTATTACGGATTGCATCAATAGGCTAACCCTAGGCCAGATATCCTAACAGTTATTACGGATTGCATCAATAGGCTAACCCTAGGCCAAATGTCACAACAGGTATTATTTGGACATGCAACAGATATTGTAACAGTTATTACGGATTGCATCAATAGGCTAACCCTAGGCCAGATATCATAACAGTTATTACGGATTGCATCAATTGGCTAACCCTAGGCCAGATATCTTAACAGTTATTACAGATTGCATCAATAGGCTAACCCTAGGCCAGATTCCCTAACAGTTATTACGGATTGCATCAATAGGCTAACCCTAGGCCAGACCCCCTAAGAGTTATTATGGATTGCATCAATAGGCTAACCCTAGGCCAGATGCCCTAACAGTTATTACGGATTGCATCAATAGGCTAACCCTAGGCCACATGTCACAACAGGTATTATTTGGACATGCAACAGAAATCCTAACAGATATTACGAATTGCATCAATAGGCTAACCCTAGGCCAAATGTCACAACAGGTATTATTTGGACATGCAACAGACATTGTAACAGTTATTACGGATTGCATCAATAGGCTAACCCTATGCCAGATATCATAACAGTTATTACGGATTGCATCAATTGGCTAACCCTAGGCCAGATATCCTAACAGTTATTACAGATTGCATCAATAGGCTAACCCTAGGCCAGATTCCCTAACAGTTATTACGGATTGCATCAATAGGCTAACCCTAGGCCAGACCCCCTAACAGTTATTATGGATTGCATCAATAGGCTAACCCTAGGCCAGATTCCCTAACAGTTATTACGGATTGCATCAATAGGCTAGCCCTAGGCCAGATGTCACAACAGGTATTATTTGGACATGCAACAGATATTGTAACAGTTATTACGGATTGCATCAATAGGCTAACCCTAGGCCAGATATCCTAACAGTTATTACGGATTGCATCAATAGGCTAACCCTAGGCCAGATTTCCTAACAGATATTACGAATTGCATCAATAGGCTAACCCTAGGCCGGATTGCCTAAGAGTTATTACGAATTGCATCAATAGGCTAACCCTAGGCCAGATATCCTAACAGTTATTACGGATTGCATCAATAGGCTAACCCTAGGCCTGATTCCCTAACAGTTATTACGGATTGCATCAATAGGCTAACCCTAGGCCAGATGTCACAAGAGGTATTATTTGGACATGCAACAGATATTGTAACAGTTATTACGGATTGCATCAATAGGCTAACCCTAGGCCAGATATCCTAACAGTTATTACGGATTGCATCAATAGGCTAACCCTAGGCCAGATTTCCTAACAGATATTACGAATTGCATCAATAGGCTAACCCTAGGCCGGATTGCCTAAGAGTTATTACGAATTGCATCAATAGGCTAACCCTAGGCCAGATATCCTAACAGTTATTACAGATTGCATCAATAGGCTAACCCTAGGCCAGATTCCCTAACAGTTATTACGGATTGCATCAATAGGCTAACCCTAGGCCACATGTCACAACAGGTATTATTTGGACATGCAACAGATATTGTAACAGTTATTACGGATTGCATCAATAGGCTAACCCTAGGCCAGATATCCTAACAGTTATTACGGATTGCATCAATAGGCTAACCCTAGGCCAGATTTCCTAACAGATATTACGAATTGCATCAATAGGCTAACCCTAGGCCGGATTCCCTAAGAGTTATTACGAATTGCATCAATAGGCTAACCCTAGGCCAGATATCCTAACAGTTATTACGGATTGCATCAATAGGCTAACCCTAGGCCTGATTCCCTAACAGTTATTACGGATTGCATCAATAGGCTAACCGTAGGCAAGATGTCACAAGAGGTATTATTTGGACTTATGCAACAGATATCTTAACAGTCATTACGGATTGCATCAATAGGCTAACCCTAGGCCAGATTCTCTAACAGTTATTACAGATTGCATCAATAGGCTAACCCTAGGCCTGATTCCCTAACAGTTATTACGGATTGCATCAATAGGCTAACCCTAGGCCAGATATCCTAACAGTTATTACGGATTGCATCAATAGGCTAACCCTAGGCCAGACCCCCTAAGAGTTATTACGGATTGCATCAATATGGTAACCCTAGGCCAGATTCCCTAACAGTTATTACGGATTGCATCAATAGGCTAACCCTAGGCCAGATGTCACAACAGGTATTATTTGGACATGCAACAGATATTGTAACAGTTATTACGGATTGCATCAATAGGCTAACCCTAGGCCAGATATCCTAACAGTTATTACGGATTGCATCAATAGGCTAACCCTAGGCCAGATTTCCTAACAGATATTACGAATTGCATCAATAGGCTAACCCTAGGCCGGATTGCCTAAGAGTTATTACGAATTGCATCAATAGGCTAACCCTAGGCCAGATATCCTAACAGTTATTACGGATTGCATCAATAGGCTAACCCTAGGCCTGATTCCCTAACAGTTATTACGGATTGCATCAATAGGCTAACCCTAGGCCAGATGTCACAAGAGGTATTATTTGGACATGCAACAGATATTGTAACAGTTATTACGGATTGCATCAATAGGCTAACCCTAGGCCAGATATCCTAACAGTTATTACGGATTGCATCAATAGGCTAACCCTAGGCCAGATTTCCTAACAGATATTACGAATTGCATCAATAGGCTAACCCTAGGCCGGATTCCCTAAGAGTTATTACGAATTGCATCAATAGGCTAACCCTAGGCCAGATATCCTAACAGTTATTACAGATTGCATCAATAGGCTAACCCTAGGCCAGATGTCACAACAGGTATTATTTGGACATGCAACAGATATTGTAACAGTTATTACGGATTGCATCAATAGGCTAACCCTAGGCCAGATATCCTAACAGTTATTACAGATTGCATCAATAGGCTAACCCTAGGCCTGATTCCCTAACAGTTATTACGGATTGCATCAATAGGCTAACCCTAGGCCAGATGTCACAACAGGTATTATTTGGACATGCAACAGATATTGTAACAGTTATTACGGATTGCATCAATAGGCTAACCCTAGGCCAGATATCCTAACAGTTATTACGGATTGCATCAATAGGCTAACCCTAGGCCTGATTCCCTAACAGTTATTACGGATTGCATCAATAGGCTAACCCTAGGCCAGATGTCACAAGAGGTATTATTTGGACATGCAACAGATATTGTAACAGTTATTACGGATTGCATCAATAGGCTAACCCTAGGCCAGATATCCTAACAGTTATTATGGATTGCATCAATAGGCTAACCCTAGGCCAGATTTCCTAACAGATATTACGAATTGCATCAATAGGCTAACCCTAGGCCGGATTCCCTAAGAGTTATTACGAATTGCATCAATAGGCTAACCCTAGGCCAGATATCCTAACAGTTATTACGGATTGCATCAATAGGCTAACCCTAGGCCAGATGCCCTAACAGTTATTACGGATTGCATCAATAGGCTAACCCTAGGCCACATGTCACAACAGGTATTATTTGGACATGCAACAGAAATCCTAACAGATATTACGAATTGCATCAATAGGCTAACCCTAGGCCAAATGTCACAACAGGTATTATTTGGACATGCAACAGATATTGTAACAGTTATTACGGATTGCATCAATAGGCTAACCCTAGGCCAGATATCCTAACAGTTATTACGGATTGCATCAATAGGCTAACCCTAGGCCAGATTTCCTAACAGATATTACGAATTGCATCAATAGGCTAACCCTAGGCCGGATTCCCTAAGAGTTATTACGAATTGCATCAATAGGCTAACCCTAGGCCAGATATCCTAACAGTTATTACAGATTGCATCAATATGGTAACCCTAGGCCAGATTCCCTAACAGTTATTACGGATTGCATCAATAGGCTAACCCTAGGCCAGATGTCACAACAGGTATTATTTGGACATGCAACAGATATTGTAACAGTTATTACGGATTGCATCAATAGGCTAACCCTAGGCCAGATATCGTAACAGTTATTACGGATTGCATCAATAGGCTAACCCTAGGCCAGATATCATAACAGTTATTACAGATTGCATCAATAGGCTAACCCTAGGCCAGATTCCCTAACAGTTATTACGGATTGCATCAATAGGCTAACCCTAGGCCAGATGTCACAACAGGTATTATTTGGACATGCAACAGATATTGTAACAGTTATTACGGATTGCATCAATAGGCTAACCCTAGGCCAGATATCCTAACAGTTATTACGGATTGCATCAATAGGCTAACCCTAGGCCAGATTTCCTAACAGATATTACGAATTGCATCAATAGGCTAACCCTAGGCCGGATTCCCTAAGAGTTATTACGAATTGCATCAATAGGCTAACCCTAGGCCAGATATCCTAACAGTTATTACAGATTGCATCAATAGGTTAACCCTAGGCCAGATTCCCTAACAGTTATTACGGATTGCATCAATAGGCTAACCCTAGGCCAGATGTCACAACAGGTATTATTTGGACATGCAACAGATATTGTAACAGTTATTACGGATTGCATCAATAGGCTAACCCTAGGCCAGATATCCTAACAGTTATTACGGATTGCATCAATAGGCTAACCCTAGGCCAGATTTCCTAACAGATATTACGAATTGCATCAATAGGCTAACCCTAGGCCGGATTCCCTAAGAGTTATTACGAATTGCATCAATAGGCTAACCCTAGGCCAGATATCCTAACAGTTATTACGGATTGCATCAATAGGCTAACCCTAGGCCTGATTCCCTAACAGTTATTACGGATTGCATCAATAGGCTAAGCCTAGGCCAGATGTCACAACAGGTATTATTTGGACATGCAACAGATATTGTAACAGTTATTACGGATTGCATCAATAGGCTAACCCTAGGCCAGATATCCTAACAGTTATTACGGATTGCATCAATAGGCTAACCCTAGGCCAGATTCCCTAACAGTTATTACGGATTGCATCAATAGGCTAACCCTAGGCCAAATGTCACAACAGGTATTATTTGGACATGCAACAGATATTGCAACAGTTATTACGGATTGCATCAATAGGCTAACCCTAGGCCAGATATCATAACAGTTATTACGGATTGCATCAATTGGCTAACCCTAGGCCAGATATCCTAATAGTTATTACAGATTGCATCAATAGGCTAACCCTAGGCCAGATTCCCTAACAGTTATTACGGATTGCATCAATAGGCTAACCCTAGGCCAGACCCCCTAAGAGTTATTATGGATTGCATCAATAGGCTAACCCTAGGCCAGATGCCCTAACAGTTATTACGGATTGCATCAATAGGCTAACCCTAGGCCAAATGTCACAACAGGTATTATTTGGACATGCAACAGATATTGTAACAGTTATTACGGATTGCATCAATAGGCTAACCCTAGGCCAGATATCATAACAGTTATTACGGATTGCATCAATTGGCTAACCCTAGGCCAGATATCCTAACAGTTATTACAGATTGCATCAATAGGCTAACCCTAGGCCAGATTCCCTAACAGTTATTACGGATTGCATCAATAGGCTAACCCTAGGCCAGACCCCCTAAGAGTTATTATGGATTGCATCAATAGGCTAACCCTAGGCCAGATTCCCTAACAGTTATTACAGATTGCATCAATAGGCTAACCCTAGGCCAGATGTCACAACAGGTATTATTTGGACATGCAACAGATATTGTAACAGTTATTACGGATTGCATCAATAGGCTAACCCTAGGCCAGATATCCTAACAGTTATTACGGATTGCATCAATAGGCTAACCCTAGGCCAGATTTCCTAACAGATATTACGAATTGCATCAATAGGCTAACCCTAGGCCGGATTCCCTAAGAGTTATTACGGATTGCATGAATATGGCAACCCTAGGCCAGATTCCATAACAGTTATTACGGATTGCATCAATAGGCTAACCCTAGGCCAGACCCCCTAAGAGTTATTATGGATTGCATCAATAGGCTAACCTTAGCCCAGGTTATATTTGTACTGATGCGACAGATGTCCTAACAGTTATTACCAATTACATCAATATGGTAACCATAGGCCAGATGTTATAACAGTTATTACAGATTATATCAATATGGTAACCCTAGGCCATATAGATTTCGGCGTTTTGCGTCCCAGTTCCCTAGGCAATGTTACGCATTTCTTAAACAAGGTAACCCTAGGCCAGATTTTAGAATAGGTATTATGTTCAGCCAGAAGTCCTGTATCATATTACAGATAACCTAAACCAGAACACCTACGGATCCAGTGTAGTGAAGGTAGTAAAGCTGTAATCATTAATTGCCAATTCCCTATTCTTGATTGCAGATTACATAATTAGGCTAACCCTAGGCCAGATTTTAGAATAGGCATTATGTACGTACAGAAGTCCTATATCATATTACAGATAACCTAAACCAGAACACCTAAGGATCCATTGTAGTGAAGGTAGTAAAGCTGTAATCATTAATTGCCAATTCCCTATTCTTGATTGCAGATTACATAATTAGGCTAACCCTAGGCCAGATTTTAGAATAGGCATTATGTACGTACAGAAGTCCTATATCATATTACAGATAACCTAAACCAGAACACCTACGGATCCATTGTAGTGAAGGTAGTAAAGCTGTAATCATTAATTGCCAATTCCCTATTCTTGATTGCAGATTACATAATTAGGCTAACCCTAGGCCAGATTTTAGAATAGGCATTATGTACGTACAGAAGTCCTATATCATATTACAGATAACCTAAACCAGAACACCTACGGATCCATTGTAGTGAAGGTAGTAAAGCTGTAATCATTAATTGCCAATTCCCTATTCTTGATTGCAGATTACATAATTAGGCTAACCCTAGGCCAGATTTTAGAATAGGCATTATGTACATACAGAAGTCCTATATCATATTACAGATAACCTAAACCAGAACACCTACGGATCCATTGTAGTGAAGGTAGTAAAGCTGTAATCATTTATTGCCAATTCCCTATTCTTAATTGCAGATTATATAATTAGGCTAACCCTAGGCCAGATTTTAAAATAGGCTTTATGTACGGACAGAAGTCCTATATCATATTACAGATAACCTAAACCAGAACACCTATGGATCCACTGTAGTGAAGGTAGTGAAGCTGTAACCAGAAAATCCCAATTCCCTATTCTTAATTGCAGAATACATAAGTAGGCTGACCGAGGCCATATAGATTTCGGCGTTTTGCGTCCCAGTTCCCTAGCATTATTACGCATTTGTTAAAGAAGGTAACCCTAGGCCAGATTTTAGAATAGGTATTATGCACGGCCAGAAGTCCTGTATCATATTACAGATACCCTAAACCAGAATACCTATAGATCGAGTGTAGTGAAGGTAGTGAAGCTGTAACTAATAATAAAGATTCAGTTCCTTGTCCTAGGGTGACATCAAGTGGTCAAACGGTGGTACTTCAGCCACTAACCTAGAAAAGTAGGGATTACGGCCGGAATTATAGGTATGGTGGCCTGGACCGTTAGGGAGGCCGTAATATTTAGCTATGGTTAGGGCCAGGGCACTAATTAGGGTTAGGGTTAGGGTTAGGGTTAGGGTTAGGGTTAGGGTTAGGGTTAGGAGCCTGTCCAGAATACCTATTATTTTTTCCGCATTTTGTAAAAAAAATGTATGGGACGGGTTTTTTTCCTGGCCTGTATTAAGTTTTATGGCCTGAATTTAGGAAACCTGGCCTCGTCAATGGGAAAATCCCATACGTTCGAAAAGCCAGGATACCTATAATTCATTAGAAGGACGTAATTCCTATTACGTAGTAACTGTTTTTGTACTGCAGGTGGCAGTATTTATTTTTTAAAAATATATTACGGATTACCTAAGTCTCATTATCTCAGGCCTATCTCAGACATATATATTACGGCTTCTATAATTCAGTAATAAGGTTTGTAGTAGCTTAACATAGGCTAATGTCACAGCCCGTTTTACATGGCCAAAATTGTTTTTTGATCAAGTTTTTAAAGTATATTGTGTTTTTTCTGTCTGTACATCACATATATATGTAGGCAGGCATAGCCAGATGTATTTGTGCATTTACTTTTTTGTTTTTAATCTTTATTGTCTATTATCTTTAATCGATGTAGCTAACGTTTTATCATTTAGTTATGCTTAGGGAGGCCGTAATAAATAATATATATTGTGCACTTTATTGCTCAAGCTGCAGTACCTTTGTCTTCACCAACAGAGGGCAGACTGAGCTATTGGTCTCTATGGCATAGGTAGTAAAGCCTGATTATGTATGTATCATGGACTACCACAGTAGTCATTATACTTAGTGTTATAGCTGTGAAAAAAGTGACATCTTAGCATTTAGTTATACATAGGGAGGCCGTAATAAGTAATATATATTCTGCACTTTATTGCTCAAGCTGCAGTACCTTTGTCTTGACCAACAGAGGGCAGACTGAGCTATTGGTCTCTATGGCATAGGTAGTAAAGCCGGATTGTATATTTATCATGGACTACCACAGTAGTCATTATACTTAGTGTTATAGCTGTCAAAAAAGTGACATCTTATCATTTAGTTATACATAGGGAGGCCGTAATAAGTAATATATATTGCGCACTTTATTGCTCAAGCTGCAGTACCTTTGTCTTCACCAACAGAGGGCAGACTGAGCTATTGGTCTCTATGGTATAGGCAGTAAAGCCGGATTATATAGGTATGGTAGTAAGGCCGGATCCTGTATTTATCGTGGACTACCACAGTAGTCATTATACTTAGTGTTATAGCTGTCAAAAAAGTGACAGCTCGTTTTACATGACCAAAAGTGTTTTTTGATCAACTGTTTTAAGTATGTTGTGTTTTTTATGTCTGTACATTACATATGCATGTATGCAGGCATAGCCAGATGTATTTGTGCATTTATTTTTTTGTTTTTAATCTTTATTGTCTATTATCTTTATTCGATGTCGCTAACTTTTTAGCATTTAGTTATACATATGGAGGCCGTAATAAATGATATATATTGCGCACTTTATTGCTCAAGCTGCAGTACCTTTGTCTTCACCAACAGAGGGCAGACTGAGCTATTGGTCTCTATGGTATAGGCAGTAAAGCCGGATTATATAGGTATGGTAGTAAGGCCGGATCCTGTATTTATCGTGGACTACCACAGTAGTCATTATACTTAGTGTTATAGCTGTCAAAAAAGTGACAGCTCGTTTTACATGACCAAAAGTGTTTTTTGATCAACTGTTTTAAGTATGTTGTGTTTTTTATGTCTGTACATTACATATGCATGTATGCAGGCATAGCCAGATGTATTTGTGCATTTATTTTTTTGTTTTTAATCTTTATTGTCTATTATCTTTATTCGATGTCGCTAACTTTTTAGCATTTAGTTATACATATGGAGGCCGTAATAAATGATATATATTGCGCACTTTATTGTTCAAGCTGCAGTACCTATGTCTTCACCAGTGGGGGCAGGATGACCTAATGCTCAGTTTGGGTAGGAAAGCCAGATCATATACGTATCATGGACTATCATACTATAGAGATATACATATGTTACGGACTTTATCGCTCAAGCTGCAGTACCTATGTCTTCACCAGTGGGGGCAGGCTGACCTAATGCTCATTATGCGTAGGAAAGCCAGATCATATACGTATCATGGACTATCATACTACAGAGATATATATATATATTACGGACTATATTGCTCAAGCTGCAGTACCTGTGTCTTCACCAACAGAGGGCAGACTTACCTATTGTTCCCTATGACATAGTTAGTAAGGCCGGATTATATAATTGTGGCAGTAAAGCCGGATCATATACTTATCATGGACTATCATACAATAAAGATATATATATATTACAGACTTTATTGCTCAAGCTGCAGTACCTATGTCTTCACCAGTGGGGGCAGGCTGACCTAATGCTCATTATGCGTAGGAAAGCCAGATCATATACGTATCATGGACTATCATACTATAGAGATATACATATGTTACGGACTTTATCGCTCAAGCTGCAGTACCTATGTCTTCACCAGTGGGGGCAGGCTGACCTAATGCTCATTATGCGTAGGAAAGCCAGATCATATACGTATCATGGACTATCATACTACAGAGATATATATATATATTACGGACTATATTGCTCAAGCTGCAGTACCTGTGTCTTCACCAACAGAGGGCAGACTTACCTATTGTTCCCTATGACATAGTTAGTAAGGCCGGATTATATAATTGTGGCAGTAAAGCCGGATCATATACTTATCATGGACTATCATACAATAAAGATATATATATATTACAGACTTTATTGCTCAAGCTGCAGTACCTATGTCTTCACCAGTGGGGGCAGGCTGACCTAATGCTCAGTATGGGTAGTAAAGCCAGATCCTATACGTATCATGGACTATCATACTATAGAGATATATATATGTTACGAACTTTATTGCTCAAGCTGCAGTACCTATGTCTTCACCAGTGGGGGCAGGCCGACCTAATGCTCAGTTTGGGTAGGAAAGCCAGATCCTATACGTATCATGGACTATCATACTATAGAGATATATATATATATTACGGACTATATTGCTCAAGCTGCAGTACCTGTGTCTTCACCAACAGAGGGCAGACTTACCTATTGTTCCCAATGACATAGGTAGTAAAGCCGGATTATATAATTGTGGTAGTAAAGCCGGATCATATACTTATCATGGACTATCATACAATAGAGATATATATATATATTACAGACTTTATTGCTCAAGCTGCAGTACCTATGTCTTCACCAGTGGGGGCAGGCTGACCTAATGCTCAGTATGGGTAGTAAAGCCAGATCCTATACGTATCATGGATTATCATACTATAGAGATATATATATGTTATGGACTTTATCGCTCAAGCTGCAGTACCTATGTCTTCACCAGTGGGGGCAGGCTGATCTAATGCTCAGTATGGGTAGTAAAGCCAGATCCTATACGTATCATGGACTATCATACTATAGAGATATATATATGTTACAGACTTTATCGCTCAAGCTGCAGTACCTATGTCTTCACCAGTGGGGGCAGGCTGACCTAATGCTCAGTATGGGTAGTAAAGCTAGATCCTATACGTATCATGGACTATCATACTATAGAGATATACATATGTTACGGACTTTATCGCTCAAGCTGCAGTACCTATGTCTTCACCAGTGGGGGCAGGCTGACCTAATGCTCAGTATTGGTAGTAAAGCCAGATCCTATACGTATCGTGGACTATCATACTATAGAGATACATATATATTACGGACTTTATTGCTCAAGCTGCAGTACCTGTGTCTTCACCAACAGAGGGCAGACTTACCTATTGTTCCTTATGACATAGCTAGTAAGGCCGGATTATATACTTATGGTAGTAAAGCTGGATCATATACTTATCATGGACTACCACAGTAGGAATTATACTTAGTGTTTGACCTGTCAAAAAAGTGACAGCTCGTTTTGCATGACCAAAAGTGTTTTTTGATCAACTGTTTTAAGTATGTTGTGTTTTTTATGTCTATACATTACATATGTATGTATGCAGGCATAGCCAGGTATATTTCTCCATGTATTTTTTTGTTTTTAATCTTTATTGTCTATTATCTTTAATCGATGTCGCTAACTTTTTAGCATTTATTTATACTTAAGGAGGCCGTAATGAATGATATATATTGTGCACTTTATTGCTCAAGCTGCAGTACCTATGTCTTCACCAGTGGGGGCAGGCTGACCTAATGCTAAGTATGGGTAGTAAAGCCAGATCCTATACGTATCGTGGACTATCATACTATAGAGATATATATATATTACGGACTTTATTGCTCAAGCTGCAGTACCTACGTCTTCACCAGTGGGGGCAGGCTGACCTAATGCTCAGTATGTGTAGTAAAGCCAGATTCTATACGTATCGTGGACTATCATACTATAGATATATATATTATGGACTTTATCGCTCAAGCTGCAGTACCTTTGTCTTCACCAGTGGGGGCAGGCTGACCTAATGCTCAGTATGGGTAGTAAAGCCAGATCCTATACGTATCATGGACTATCATACGATAGAGATATATATATGTTCCGGACTTTATCGCTCAAACTGCAGTACCTGTCTTCTCCAGTGGGGGCAGGCTAGTAAAGCCAGATTCTATACGTATCATGGACTATCATACTATAGAGATACATATATATTACGGACTTTATTGCTCAAGCTGCAGTACCTATGTCTTCACAAGTGGGGGCAGGCTGATCTAATGCTCAGTATGTGTAGTAAAGCCAGATCCTATACGTATCGTGGACTATCATACTATAGATATATATATATTATGGACTTTATCGCTCAAGCTGCAGTACCTATGTCTTCACAAGTGGGGGCAGGCTGATCTAATGCTCAGTATGTGTAGTAAAGCCAGATCCTATACGTATCGTGGACTATCATACTATAGATATATATATTATGGACTTTATCGCTCAAGCTGCAGTACCTATGTCTTCACCAGTGGGGGCAGGCTGACCTAATGCTCAGTATGGGTAGTAAAGCCAGATCCTATACGTATCATGGACTATCATACGATAGAGATATATATATGTTCCGGACTTTATCGCTCAAGCTGCAGTACCTGTCTTCACCAGTGGGGGCAGGCTGACCTAATGCTCAGTATGGGTAGTAAAGCCAGATCCTATACGTATCATGGACTATCATACTATAGAGATATATATATGTTCCGGACTTTATCGCTCAAGCTGCAGTACCTATGTCTTCACCAGTGGGGGCAGGCTGACCTAATGCTCAGTATGGGTAGTAAAGCCAGATCCTATACGTATCATGGACTATCATACTATAGAGATATATATATGTTCCGGACTTTATCGCTCAAGCTGCAGTACCTGTCTTCACCAGTGGGGGCAGGCTAGTAAAGCCATATCCTATACGTATCGTGGACTATCATACTATAGAGATATATATATATTACGGACTTTATTGCTCAAGCTGCAGTACCTGTGTTTTCACCAATAGGGGCAGGCTGGGCAGGGGCACATCTCATAGATATTACGTACTGTCTCATTATGGACTCTAAAGCCGCATCCCCTATATAGGTATTACAGACCACCTCATTCTAGGTTCACAGGCCTGATGGCTGACTAGGCCTCAAACAAACATGAGGGGGCGTCACAGCAGAGCCCTACGAGCTAGGGCTCTGAAATTCGGCGTGCTCATACTAGATATAAGTATGAATTAACTTGCCAAGTTTCAAGAATGCAGCACATACAGAACAAGTTTGGGGGCCATGTAGGTTTACATTTTAAATTGCTTTTAAGCTCTAAAGTGGCGGGTAACCTGAGGGGGTCCTGCAGCTGAACCGTGTGGGCTAGGGGCTTGAAATTTCACACAGATAAACTACTTACTGGTATGAATAAGTGTGCCAAGTTTCATTAGTGCAGCCCTTACCACTGAGCCGCAGTGGACCTTTAAATTTGCTAACATAGGCAATGTTAAGTCAATGGAGACATTAAAAACTAGGCCTCAAACGAAGCTGACCGGCCGCTACGGCCGAACCGTACGAGCTAGGGCTCTGAAATTCGGCGTGCTCATACTCGATATAAGTATAAATTGACGTGCCAAGTTTCAAGAAAGCAGCACATACATAACACGTTTGGGGGCCATGTAGGTTTACATTTAAATCCCTTTTAGGCGCTCAAGCCGCATCCCCTATATAGGCATTACGGACTACCTCATTCTAGGTTCACAGGCCTGATGGCTGACTAGGCCTCAAACACACATGAGGGGGCGTCGCGGCAGAGCTCTACGAGCTAGGGGTCTGAAATTCGGCACGCGTGAACTGGACGTGTGTCCGGACGAGCGTGCTGAGTTTCAAGAGTGCAGCTGTTACACAACACGTTTGAATCGACCCTCAGATTCAGCGAGGTCGGCAATGTTAAGTGAATGGAGGCACCGCGCATGTCATTTGACGTGTAGGAGAGGCCTAGGAAGACGATTCAAAGTGTTCCTGAAACTACACAGTCTGCTCTTTAAATCACCCAATACATGTCCATTAAAATTATGCCTTCTTAATTATATTCTAATAGGTTTTAAATCTGAGAGGCTGCATCTCTTCGACTAGGCCTCAAACTACCTTCAGGGGGCGCCACGGCGCAGCCGTATGAGCTAGGGGTCTGAAATTTGGCAGGCGTAAACTAGATATGTCTCTGGACAAGTGTGCCAAGTTTCATGACTGAAGATATGACAGAACTGTTTTTATTGGCCCTCAAAGTCAGTGAGGTCGCCAATGTTAAGTGAATGGAGGCACCCCACCTGTCATTTGACAGGCCCTAACTCCATGTAGGAGTGGCCTAGGAAGATGGTTCAAAGTGTTCCTGAAACTAGACCGTCTGCTCTGTAAATCACCCATAACATGTCTGTGTCGATTATGCTTCTTTAATTGATTAATTTAGCTTTCAATTCGGAGGAGCATATTTTGACTGCGATTTCCTCTGTCTGGCCAAAAAATGCCTGTGTGTGCCTAGACCCACAACCCCATACTGAAAGCTTGCTGCAGCTGAGAGGGGCCTCTCTTGGAAATCAGCTCATAACTGCAGTTCCCTTTGAGCTAGAGGACTGAAATTTGGGACAATGATAGGGGAGGATGGTCTGCACCAGTGACCCAAATTTGGGGGGTCTATGCCACACGGGATGGTTTTTATTAACCCTTTAGTGTCTGGTGGTCTCACGGCCGGCCCGTGTGAGCTAGAAGTCTGAAATTTGGCACACTGGAGCAAGGCAAATTGGGAAATCACGTACTGAACTTTTACGAGTGCAGCCCTCACCAAAGGCCCGCAAATCACACGAAGGCACCTGCACCCTCAGCCGTGTGATAGAGACGGCTGGATTTTCTCCTGCATACACTAGGGACATGGACAAACACACCTGTAAAGTTTCATGCATGTACACCTCATAGAAGAGTTTTTATTGGCCCTCAAAGTCAGTGAGGTCGCCAATGTTAAGTGAATGGAGGCACCCCACCTGTCATTTGACAGGCCATAACTCTGTGTAGCAGTGACCTAGGAAGACCGTTCAAAGTGTTCCTGAAACTAGACAGTATGCTCTTTAAATCACCCGATACATGTCTGTTACGATTATGCCTCCTTAATTTGATTACAGCCTGTCTTTTTATGGTGAGCGGCCGCATTTCTTCCGAATAGGCCTCAAACTGACCTAGAGGGGGGGTCACGGCCCATCCATACGAGCCAGCGGTCTGAAATTCGGCACGCACGTACTACGTATTTGTATGAACCAAAGTCCCGAGTTTCGTGAGCGCAGCTCTTAGAGAACATGTCTGCTGGACCTGTGAACTTACGTTTTAATAGGCCTTTAAGGGGAAAAGGGGCAAGGTCACTTGAGGGGGTCTTTTGGCTGAACCCTGTGACCTAGGGGGCTGAAATTTGGTGAGGAGATGCGCGACACATACCCAGTGAAGTGTTTACAGTATCATAGGTGCAGACCTGACAGAAGTAAAGTTATTCACTTCCAAAGAAAAAAGTGATTTCAGGCATAGGGATTACGGATACGGTAACTGGGAATATTAACGGTCACTGAGAGTGGCAGCTGGCGGTTGCCTAGGCAACGGCACGTCTCTCAGCGCAAATCGATACAAAAAAGTAACACTCTGTGGAGAGAGGGTGTGGCGCTGCAAGTAATATGCTGCCTTAGTGTAGGCTTGACAGAAACAGCCTGGTAAACTTTAAAACGTCACAAGTCCACAGAGGAGAAAGCTAAGTGGACGATTCAAAAATTCATGTCAAAGCACACATGCTCCACATTACAATCAAATATTGTTTTACTTTCAAAATATAATTATTTTAAGCATAGGGATTTCGGATTCCCTTAGTCTGAATGTCATTGGTCACTGAGATCAGCAGGTCACCGTTGTCTAGGCAACACAGATAAACTAGATGGATGAATAAATCAGTGTGCCGATACCTGTGTCTTCACCAATAGGGGCAGGCTGGGCAGGGGCACATCTCATAGATAGGTATTACGGACTGTCTCATTATGGACTCTTAAGCCGCATCCCCTATATAGGCATTACGGACTACCTCATTCTAGGTTCACAGGCCTGATGGCTGACTAGGCCTCAAACAAACATGAGGGGGCGTCACAGCAGAGCCCTACGAGCTAGGGGTCTGAGATTCGGCACGCATAAACTGGACGTATGTCCGGACAAGTTTGCCAAGTTTCAAGAATGCAGCAGTTACAGAACATGTGTGGGGGCCATGTAGGTTTACATTTTAAATCACTTTTAAGTGCTAAAGTGGCAGGTAACCTGAGGGGGTCCGGCAGCTGAACCGTGTGAGCTAGGGGCTTGAAATTTCACACAGATAAACTAGTTTCATGTATGAATAAGTGTGCCAAGTTTCATTAGCGCAGCCCTTACCACTTAGCCGCAGTGGGCTTTAGAATTTGCCAAGTTAGGCAATGCAAGCGAATGGAGACATTAAAAACTAGGCCTCAAACGAAGCTGACCGGCCGCTACGGCCGAACCGTACGAGCTAGGGCTCTGAAATTCGGCCTGCTCATACTAGATACAAGTATGAATTGACGTGCCAAGTTTCAAGAAAGCAGCACATACAGGACAAGTTTACGGGCCATGTAGGTATACATTTTAAATCGCTTTTAAGCGCTAAAGTGGCGGGTAACCTGAGGGGGTCCTGCAGCTGAACCGTGTAGGCTAGGGGCTTGAAATTTCACAGAGATAAACTAGTTGCAGGTATGAATAAGTGTGCCAAGTTTCATTAGCGCAGCCCTTACCACTCAGCCGCAGTGGGCTTTAGAGTTTGCTAACTTAGGCGACATATGCCAATGCGAAGACATGAGACTAGGCCTCAAACGAAGCTGACCGGCCGCTACGGCCGAACCGTACGAGCTAGGGCTCTGAAATTCGGCGTGCTCATACTAGATATAAGTATAAATTGACGTGCCAAGTTTCAAGAAAGCAGCACATACATAACACGTTTGGGGGCCATGTAGGTTTACATTTAAATCCCTTTTAGGCGCTCAAGCCGCATCCCCTATATAGGCATTACGGACTACCTCATTCTAGGTTCACAGGCCTGAGGGCTGACTAGGCCTCAAACACACATGAGGGGGCGTCGCGGCAGAGCCCTACGAGCTAGGGGTCTGAAATTCGGCACGCGTGAACTGGACGTGTGTCCGGACGAGCGTGCTGAGTTTCAAGAGTGCAGCTGTTACACAACACGTTTGAATCGACCCTCAGATTCAGCGAGGTCGGCAATGTTAAGTGAATGGAGGCACCGTGCATGTCATTTGACGTGTAGGAGAGGCCTAGGAAGACGATTCAAAGTGTTCCTGAAACTACACAGTCTGCTCTTTAAATCACCCAATACATGTCCATTAAAATTATGCCTTCTTAATTAGATTCTAACAGGTTTTAAATCTGAGAGGCTGCATCTCTTCGACTAGGCCTCAAACTACCTTCAGGGGGTGTCACGGCACGGCCGTAGGAGCTAGGGGTCTGAAATTTGGCAGGCGTAAACTAGATATGTCTCTGGACAAGTGTGCCAAGTTTCATGACTGAAGATATGACAGAACTGTTTTTATTGGCCCTCAAAGTCAGTGAGGTCGCCAATGTTAAGTGAATGGAGGCACCCCACCTGTCATTTGACAGGCCATAACTCCATGTAGGACTGGCCTAGGAAGATGGTTCAAAGTGTTCCTGAAACTAGACCGTCTGCTCTGTAAATCACCCATAACATGTCTGTGACGATTATGCTTCTTTAATTGATTAATTTAGCTTTCAAATCGAAGGAGCATATTTTGACTGCGATTTCCTCTGTCTGGCCAAAAAATGCCTGTGTGTGCCTAGACCCACAACCCCATACTGAAAGCTTGCTGCAGCCGAGAGGGGCCTCTCTTGGAAATCAGCTCATAACTGCAGTTTCCTTTGAGCTAGAGGACTGAAATTTGGGACAATGATAGGGGAGGGTGGTCTGCACCAGTGACCCAAATTTGGGGGGTCTATGCCACACGGGGTGGTTTTTATTAACCCTTTAGTGTCTGGTGGTCTCACGGCCGGCCCGTGTGAGCTAGAAGTCTGAAATTTGGCACGGTGGAGCAAGGCAAATTGGGAAATCACGTACTGAACTTTTACGAGCGCAGCCCTCACCAAAGGCCCGCAAATCACACGAAGGCACCTGCACCCTCAGCCGTGTGATAGAGACGGCTGGATTTTCTCCTGCATACACTAGGGACATGGACAAACACACCTGTAAAGTTTCATGCATGTACACCTCATAGAAGAGTTTTTATTGGCCCTCAAAGTCAGTGAGGTCGCCAATGTTAAGTGAATGGAGGCACCCCACCTGTCATTTGACAGGCCATAACTCTGTGTAGCAGTGACCTAGGAAGACCGTTCAAAGTGTTCCTGAAACTAGACAGTATGCTCTTTAAATCACCCGATACATGTCTGTTACGATTATGCCTCCTTAATTTGATTACAGCCTGTCTTTTTATGGTGAGCGGCCGCATTTCTTCCGAATAGGCCTCAAACTGACCTAGAGGGGGGGTCACGGCCCACCCATACGAGCCAGCGGTCTGAAATTCGGCACGCACGTACTACGTATTTGTATGAACCAAAGTCCCGAGTTTCGTGACCGCAGCTCTTAGAGAACATGTCTGCTGGACCTGTGAACTTACGTTTTAATAGGCCTTTAAGGGGAAAAGGGGCAAGGTCACTTGAGGGGGTCTTTTGGCTGAACCCTGTGACCTAGGGGGCTGAAATTTGGTGAGGAGATGCGCGACACATACCCAGTGAAGTGTTTACAGTATCATAGGTGCAGACCTGACAGAAGTAAAGTTATTCACTTCCAAAGAAAAAAGTGATTTCAGGCATAGGGATTACGGATACGGTAACTGGGAATATTAACGGTCACTGAGAGTGGCAGCTGGCGGTTGCCTAGGCAACGGCACGTCTCTCAGCGCAAATCGATACAAAAAAGTAACACTCTGTGGAGAGAGGGTGTGGCGCTGCAAGTAATATGCTGCCTTAGTGTAGGCTTGACAGAAACAGCCTGGTAAACTTTAAAACGTCACAAGTCCACAGAGGAGAAAGCTAAGTGGACGATTCAAAAATTCATGTCAAAGCACACATGCTCCACATTACAATGAAATATTGTTTTACTTTCAAAATATAATTATTTTAAGCATAGGGATTTCGGATTCCCTTAGTCTGAATGTCATTGGTCACTGAGATCAGCAGGTCACTGTTGTCTAGGCAACACAGATAAACTAGATGGATGAATAAATCAGTGTGCCGATACCTGTGTCTTCACCAATAGGGGCAGGCTGGGCAGGGGCACATCTCATAGATAGGTATTACGGACTGTCTCATTATGGACTCTTAAGCCGCAGCCCCTATATAGGCATTACGGACTACCTCATTCTAGGTTCACAGGCCTGATGGCTGACTAGGCCTCAAACAAACATGAGGGGGCGTCACAGCAGAGCCCTACGAGCTAGGGGTCTGAGATTCGGCACGCATAAACTGGACGTATGTCCGGACAAGTTTGCCAAGTTTCAAGAATGCAGCAGTTACAGAACATGTGTGGGGGCCATGTAGGTTTACATTTTAAATCACTTTTAAGTGCTAAAGTGGCAGGTAACCTGAGGGGGTCCGGCAGCTGAACCGTGTGAGCTAGGGGCTTGAAATTTCACACAGATAAACTAGTTTCATGTATGAATAAGTGTGCCAAGTTTCATTAGCGCAGCCCTTACCACTTAGCCGCAGTGGGCTTTAGAATTTGCCAAGTTAGGCAATGCAGGCGAATGGAGACATTAAAAACTAGGCCTCAAACGAAGCTGACCGGCCGCTACGGCTGAACCGTACGAGCTAGGGCTCTGAAATTCGGCGTGCTCGTACTAGATATAAGTTTGAATTGACTGGCAAAGTTTCAAGAATGCAGCACTCACAGAACACGTTTGTGGGCCATGTAGGTTTACATTTTAAATCGCTTTTAAGCGCTAAAGTGGCAGGTAACCTGAGGGGGTCCGGCAGCTGAACCGTGTGAGCTAGGGGCTTGAAATTTCACACAGATAAACTAGTTACAGGTATGAATAAGTGTGCCAAGTTTCATTAGTGCAGCCCTTACCACTGAGCCGCAGTGGACCTTTAAATTTGCTAACATAGGCAATGTTAAGTCAATGGAGACATTAAAAACTAGGCCTCAAACGAAGCTGACCGGCCGCTACGGCCGAACCGTACGAGCTAGGGCTCTGAAATTCGGCGTGCTCATACTAGATATAAGTATAAATTGACGTGCCAAGTTTCAAGAAAGCAGCACATACATAACACGTTTGGGGGCCATGTAGGTTTACATTTAAATCCCTTTTAGGCGCTCAAGCCGCATCCCCTATATAGGCATTACGGACTACCTCATTCTAGGTTCACAGGCCTGAGGGCTGACTAGGCCTCAAACACACATGAGGGGGCGTCGCGGCAGAGCCCTACGAGCTAGGGGTCTGAAATTCGGCACGCGTGAACTGGACGTGTGTCCGGACGAGCGTGCTGAGTTTCAAGAGTGCAGCTGTTACACAACACGTTTGAATCGACCCTCAGATTCAGCGAGGTCGGCAATGTTAAGTGAATGGAGGCACCGCGCATGTCATTTGACGTGTAGGAGAGGCCTAGGAAGACGATTCAAAGTGTTCCTGAAACTACACAGTCTGCTCTTTAAATCACCCAATACATGTCCATTAAAATTATGCCTTCTTAATTAGATTCTAACAGGTTTTAAATCTGAGAGGCTGCATCTCTTCGACTAGGCCTCAAACTACCTTCAGGGGGTGTCACGGCACGGCCGTAGGAGCTAGGGGTCTGAAATTTGGCAGGCGTAAACTAGATATGTCTCTGGACAAGTGTGCCAAGTTTCATGACTGAAGATATGACAGAACTGTTTTTATTGGCCCTCAAAGTCAGTGAGGTCGCCAATGTTAAGTGAATGGAGGCACCCCACCTGTCATTTGACAGGCCATAACTCCATGTAGGAGTGGCCTAGGAAGATGGTTCAAAGTGTTCCTGAAACTAGACCGTCTGCTCTGTAAATCACCCATAACATGTCTGTGTCGATTATGCTTCTTTAATTGATTAATTTAGCTTTCAATTCGGAGGAGCATATTTTGACTGCGATTTCCTCTGTCTGGCCAAAAAATGCCTGTGTGTGCCTAGACCCACAACCCCATACTGAAAGCTTGCTGCAGCCGAGAGGGGCCTCTCTTGGAAATCAGCTCATAACTGCAGTTTCCTTTGAGCTAGAGGACTGAAATTTGGGACAATGATAGGGGAGGGTGGTCTGCACCAGTGACCCAAATTTGGGGGGTCTATGCCACACGGGATGGTTTTCATTAACCCTTTAGTGTCTGGTGGTCTCACGGCCGGCCCGTGTGAGCTAGAAGTCTGAAATTTGGCACGGTGGAGCAAGGCAAATTGGGAAATCACGTACTGAACTTTTACGAGCGCAGCCCTCACCAAAGGCCCGCAAATCACACGAAGGCACCTGCACCCTCAGCCGTGTGATAGAGACGGCTGGATTTTCTCCTGCATACACTAGGGACATGGACAAACACACCTGTAAAGTTTCATGCATGTACACCTCATAGAAGAGTTTTTATTGGCCCTCAAAGTCAGTGAGGTCGCCAATGTTAAGTGAATGGAGGCACCCCACCTGTCATTTGACAGGCCATAACTCTGTGTAGCAGTGACCTAGGAAGACCGTTCAAAGTGTTCCTGAAACTAGACAGTATGCTCTTTAAATCACCCGATACATGTCTGTTACGATTATGCCTCCTTAATTTGATTACAGCCTGTCCTTTTATGGTGAGCGGCCGCATTTCTTCCGAATAGGCCTCAAACTGACCTAGGGGGGGGGTCACGGCCCATCCATACGAGCCAGCGGTCTGAAATTCGGCACGCACGTACTACGTATTTGTATGAACCAAAGTCCCGAGTTTCGTGAGCGCAGCTCTTAGAGAACATGTCTGCTGGACCTGTGAACTTATGTTTTAATAGGCCTTTAAGGGGAAAAGGGGCAAGGTCACTTGAGGGGGTCTTTTGGCTGAACCCTGTGACCTAGGGGGCTGAAATTTGGTGAGGAGATGCGCGACACATACCCAGTGAAGTGTTTACAGTATCATAGGTGCAGACCTGACAGAAGTAAAGTTATTCACTTCCAAAGAAAAAAGTGATTTCAGGCATAGGGATTACGGATACGGTAACTGGGAATATTAACGGTCACTGAGAGTGGCAGCTGGCGGTTGCCTAGGCAACGGCACGTCTCTCAGCGCAAATCGATACAAAAAAGTAACACTCTGTGGAGAGAGGGTGTGGCGCTGCAAGTAATATGCTGCCTTAGTGTAGGCTTGACAGAAACAGCCTGGTAAACTTTAAAACGTCACAAGTCCACAGAGGAGAAAGCTAAGTGGACGATTCAAAAATTCATGTCAAAGCACACATGCTCCACATTAAAATCAAATATTGTTTTACTTTCAAAATATAATTATTTTAAGCATAGGGATTTCGGATTCCCTTAGTCTGAATGTCATTGGTCACTGAGATCAGCAGGTCACCGTTGTCTAGGCAACACAGATAAACTAGATGGATGAATAAATCAGTGTGCCGATACCTGTGTCTTCACCAATAGGGGCAGGCTGGGCAGGGGCACATCTCATAGATAGGTATTACGGACTGTCTCATTATGGACTCTTAAGCCGCATCCCCTATATAGGCATTACGGACTACCTCATTCTAGGTTCACAGGCCTGATGGCTGACTAGGCCTCAAACAAACATGAGGGGGCGTCACAGCAGAGCCCTACGAGCTAGGGGTCTGAAATTCGGCGTGCACATACTAGATATGAGTATCAATTAACCTGCCATGTTTCAAGAATGCAGCAGTCACAGAACATGTGTGGGGGCCATGTAGGTTTACATTTTAAATCCCTTTTAAGCGCTAAAGTGGCAGGTAACCTGAGGGGGTCCGGCAGCTGAACCGTGTGAGCTAGGGGCTTGAAATTTCACACAGATAAACTAGTTTCATGTATGAATAAGTGTGCCAAGTTTCATTAGCGCAGCCCTTACCACTTAGCCGCAGTGGGCTTTAGAATTTGCCAAGTTAGGCAATGCAGGCGAATGGAGACATTAAAAACTAGGCCTCAAACGAAGCTGACCGGCCGCTACGGCTGAACCGTACGAGCTAGGGCTCTGAAATTCGGCGTGCTCGTACTAGATATAAGTATGAATTGACTGGCCAAGTTTCAAGAATGCAGCACTCACAGAACACGTTTGTGGGCCATGTAGGTTTACATTTTAAATCGCTTTTAAGCGCTAAAGTGGCAGGTAACCTGAGGGGGTCCGGCAGCTGAACCGTGTGAGCTAGGGGCTTGAAATTTCACACAGATGAACTAGTTACAGGTATGAATAAGTGTGCCAAGTTTCATTAGCACAGCTCTTACCACTCAGCCGCAGTGGGCTTTAGAGTTTGCTAACTTTGGCGGTATATGCCAATGCGAAGAAATCAGACTAGGCCTCAAACGAAGCTGACCGGCCGCTACGGCCGAACCGTACGAGCTAGGGCTCTGAAATTCGGCGCACTCATACTAGATATAAGTATTAATTAACGTGCCAAGTTTCAAGAATGCAGCACTTACAGAACACGTTTGGAGGCCATGTAGGTTTACATTTTAATTAGCTACTGTTCGTTGCTGAGGCCGCATGTCATAGCTATAGGTAAAGTGCCCCCTACTGTTCATTGCTGAGGCCTCATCCCCTACATACACATGACAGATCCCCTACATAGATGTGACGGATCCCCTACTGCTCATTGCTGAGGCCGCATCCCCTACATAGACATGAGGTATTCCCTAAGGTTCATTGCTGAGGCCGCATCCCCTACATACACATGAGGGATTCCCTACTGCTTGCCGCTGAGGCCGCATCCCCTACATAGACATGAGGTATTCCCTAAGGTTCATTGCTGAGGCCGCACCTCCTACATACAGATGATGGATCACCTACTGTTTGTTGCTGTCATAATTAAGGATAACGTGCCCCCTACTGTTGATAGTTGAGGCTGCATCTTCTACATACAGATGACAGATCCCCTACTGTTCATTGCTGAGGCCGCATCCCCTACATACACATGAGGGATTCCCTACTGCTTGTTGCTGAGGCCGCATCCCCTACATAGACATGAGGTATTCCCTAAGGTTCATTGCTGAGGCCGCATCCCCTACATACACATGAGGGATTCCCTACTGCTTGTTGCTGAGGCCACATCCCCTACATAGGCATGAGTGATCCCCTAGGGTTCATTAATGAGGTCGCATCCCCTACATATGGATAACAGATTGCCTACCTTTTTGTGTTTCTTGTTCATTGGTCATGACAAAGTGAAAAATTGACAAAGTGTCAAAATGAGATTGTGAGAGATTACAGATTACCTAGGAAGACTGCTTCAGTTATATTACAGATATCCTCAAAAGTCTCCTAACAGTTGTTACAGATTACATCAATATGGTAACCCTAGGCCAGATTTCCTAACGGTCATTACAGATTGCATCAATAGGCTAACCCTAGGCCAGGTCCCCTAACAGTTATTACGGCTTACATCAACAGGCTAACCCTAGGCCAGATTCTCTAACAGTTATTACGGATTGCATCAATATGGTACCCCTAGGCCAGAGTCCCTAACAGTTATTACGGATTGCATCAATAGGCTAACCCTAGGCCTGATTCCCTAACAGTTATTACGGATTGCATCAATAGGCTAACCGTAGGCAAGATGTCACAAGAGGTATTATTTGGACTTATGCAACAGATATCTTAACAGTCATTACGGATTGCATCAATAGGCTAACCCTAGGCCAGATATCATAACAGTTATTACAGATTGCATCAATAGGCTAACCCTAGGCCAGATATCATAACAGTTATTACGGATTGCATCAATTGGCTAACCCTAGGCCAGATATCCTAACAGTTATTACAGATTGCATCAATAGGCTAACCCTAGGCCAGATTCCCTAACAGTTATTACGGATTGCATCAATAGGCTAACCCTAGGCCAGATATCCTAACAGTTATTACGGATTGCATCAATAGGCTAACCCTAGGCCAAATGTCACAACAGGTATTATTTGGACATGCAACAGATATTGTAACAGTTATTACGGATTGCATCAATAGGCTAACCCTAGGCCAGATATCATAACAGTTATTACGGATTGCATCAATTGGCTAACCCTAGGCCAGATATCTTAACAGTTATTACAGATTGCATCAATAGGCTAACCCTAGGCCAGATTCCCTAACAGTTATTACGGATTGCATCAATAGGCTAACCCTAGGCCAGACCCCCTAAGAGTTATTATGGATTGCATCAATAGGCTAACCCTAGGCCAGATGCCCTAACAGTTATTACGGATTGCATCAATAGGCTAACCCTAGGCCACATGTCACAACAGGTATTATTTGGACATGCAACAGAAATCCTAACAGATATTACGAATTGCATCAATAGGCTAACCCTAGGCCAAATGTCACAACAGGTATTATTTGGACATGCAACAGACATTGTAACAGTTATTACGGATTGCATCAATAGGCTAACCATATGCCAGATATCATAACAGTTATTACGGATTGCATCAATTGGCTAACCCTAGGCCAGATATCCTAACAGTTATTACAGATTGCATCAATAGGCTAACCCTAGGCCAGATTCCCTAACAGTTATTACGGATTGCATCAATAGGCTAACCCTAGGCCAGACCCCCTAACAGTTATTATGGATTGCATCAATAGGCTAACCCTAGGCCAGATTCCCTAACAGTTATTACGGATTGCATCAATAGGCTAACCCTAGGCCAGATGTCACAACAGGTATTATTTGGACATGCAACAGATATTGTAACAGTTATTACGGATTGCATCAATAGGCTAACCCTAGGCCTGATTCCCTAACAGTTATTACGGATTGCATCAATAGGCTAACCGTAGGCAAGATGTCACAAGAGGTATTATTTGGACTTATGCAACAGATATCTTAACAGTCATTACGGATTGCATCAATAGGCTAACCCTAGGCCAGATATCATAACAGTTATTACAGATTGCATCAATAGGCTAACCCTAGGCCAGATATCATAACAGTTATTACGGATTGCATCAATTGGCTAACCCTAGGCCAGATATCCTAACAGTTATTACAGATTACATCAATAGGCTAACCCTAGGCCAGATTCCCTAACAGTTATTACGGATTGCATCAATAGGCTAACCCTAGGCCAGATATCCTAACAGTTATTACGGATTGCATCAATAGGCTAACCCTAGGCCAAATGTCACAACAGGTATTATTTGGACATGCAACAGATATTGTAACAGTTATTACGGATTGCATCAATAGGCTAACCCTAGGCCAGATATCATAACAGTTATTACGGATTGCATCAATTGGCTAACCCTAGGCCAGATATCTTAACAGTTATTACAGATTGCATCAATAGGCTAACCCTAGGCCAGATTCCCTAACAGTTATTACGGATTGCATCAATAGGCTAACCCTAGGCCAGACCCCCTAAGAGTTATTATGGATTGCATCAATAGGCTAACCCTAGGCCAGATGCCCTAACAGTTATTACGGATTGCATCAATAGGCTAACCCTAGGCCACATGTCACAACAGGTATTATTTGGACATGCAACAGAAATCCTAACAGATATTACGAATTGCATCAATAGGCTAACCCTAGGCCAAATGTCACAACAGGTATTATTTGGACATGCAACAGACATTGTAACAGTTATTACGGATTGCATCAATAGGCTAACCCTATGCCAGATATCATAACAGTTATTACGGATTGCATCAATTGGCTAACCCTAGGCCAGATATCCTAACAGTTATTACAGATTGCATCAATAGGCTAACCCTAGGCCAGATTCCCTAACAGTTATTACGGATTGCATCAATAGGCTAACCCTAGGCCAGACCCCCTAACAGTTATTATGGATTGCATCAATAGGCTAACCCTAGGCCAGATTCCCTAACAGTTATTACGGATTGCATCAATAGGCTAGCCCTAGGCCAGATGTCACAACAGGTATTATTTGGACATGCAACAGATATTGTAACAGTTATTACGGATTGCATCAATAGGCTAACCCTAGGCCAGATATCCTAACAGTTATTACGGATTGCATCAATAGGCTAACCCTAGGCCAGATTTCCTAACAGATATTACGAATTGCATCAATAGGCTAACCCTAGGCCGGATTGCCTAAGAGTTATTACGAATTGCATCAATAGGCTAACCCTAGGCCAGATATCCTAACAGTTATTACGGATTGCATCAATAGGCTAACCCTAGGCCTGATTCCCTAACAGTTATTACGGATTGCATCAATAGGCTAACCCTAGGCCAGATGTCACAAGAGGTATTATTTGGACATGCAACAGATATTGTAACAGTTATTACGGATTGCATCAATAGGCTAACCCTAGGCCAGATATCCTAACAGTTATTACGGATTGCATCAATAGGCTAACCCTAGGCCAGATTTCCTAACAGATATTACGAATTGCATCAATAGGCTAACCCTAGGCCGGATTGCCTAAGAGTTATTACGAATTGCATCAATAGGCTAACCCTAGGCCAGATATCCTAACAGTTATTACAGATTGCATCAATAGGCTAACCCTAGGCCAGATTCCCTAACAGTTATTACGGATTGCATCAATAGGCTAACCCTAGGCCACATGTCACAACAGGTATTATTTGGACATGCAACAGATATTGTAACAGTTATTACGGATTGCATCAATAGGCTAACCCTAGGCCAGATATCCTAACAGTTATTACGGATTGCATCAATAGGCTAACCCTAGGCCAGATTTCCTAACAGATATTACGAATTGCATCAATAGGCTAACCCTAGGCCGGATTCCCTAAGAGTTATTACGAATTGCATCAATAGGCTAACCCTAGGCCAGATATCCTAACAGTTATTACGGATTGCATCAATAGGCTAACCCTAGGCCTGATTCCCTAACAGTTATTACGGATTGCATCAATAGGCTAACCGTAGGCAAGATGTCACAAGAGGTATTATTTGGACTTATGCAACAGATATCTTAACAGTCATTACGGATTGCATCAATAGGCTAACCCTAGGCCAGATTCTCTAACAGTTATTACAGATTGCATCAATAGGCTAACCCTAGGCCTGATTCCCTAACAGTTATTACGGATTGCATCAATAGGCTAACCCTAGGCCAGATATCCTAACAGTTATTACGGATTGCATCAATAGGCTAACCCTAGGCCAGACCCCCTAAGAGTTATTACGGATTGCATCAATATGGTAACCCTAGGCCAGATTCCCTAACAGTTATTACGGATTGCATCAATAGGCTAACCCTAGGCCAGATGTCACAACAGGTATTATTTGGACATGCAACAGATATTGTAACAGTTATTACGGATTGCATCAATAGGCTAACCCTAGGCCAGATATCCTAACAGTTATTACGGATTGCATCAATAGGCTAACCCTAGGCCAGATTTCCTAACAGATATTACGAATTGCATCAATAGGCTAACCCTAGGCCGGATTGCCTAAGAGTTATTACGAATTGCATCAATAGGCTAACCCTAGGCCAGATATCCTAACAGTTATTACGGATTGCATCAATAGGCTAACCCTAGGCCTGATTCCCTAACAGTTATTACGGATTGCATCAATAGGCTAACCCTAGGCCAGATGTCACAAGAGGTATTATTTGGACATGCAACAGATATTGTAACAGTTATTACGGATTGCATCAATAGGCTAACCCTAGGCCAGATATCCTAACAGTTATTACGGATTGCATCAATAGGCTAACCCTAGGCCAGATTTCCTAACAGATATTACGAATTGCATCAATAGGCTAACCCTAGGCCGGATTCCCTAAGAGTTATTACGAATTGCATCAATAGGCTAACCCTAGGCCAGATATCCTAACAGTTATTACAGATTGCATCAATAGGCTAACCCTAGGCCAGATGTCACAACAGGTATTATTTGGACATGCAACAGATATTGTAACAGTTATTACGGATTGCATCAATAGGCTAACCCTAGGCCAGATATCCTAACAGTTATTACAGATTGCATCAATAGGCTAACCCTAGGCCTGATTCCCTAACAGTTATTACGGATTGCATCAATA
Source organism: Paramormyrops kingsleyae (assembly GCF_048594095.1). Taxonomy (NCBI): domain Eukaryota; kingdom Metazoa; phylum Chordata; class Actinopteri; order Osteoglossiformes; family Mormyridae; genus Paramormyrops; species Paramormyrops kingsleyae. Next base: position 473,732 of record NW_027325972.1, read on the forward strand.
GGCTAACCCTAGGCCAGATGTCACAACAGGTATTATTTGGACATGCAACAGATATTGTAACAGTTATTACGGATTGCATCAATAGGCTAACCCTAGGCCAGATATCCTAACAGTTATTACGGATTGCATCAATAGGCTAACCCTAGGCCTGATTCCCTAACAGTTATTACGGATTGCATCAATAGGCTAACCCTAGGCCAGATGTCACAAGAGGTATTATTTGGACATGCAACAGATATTGTAACAGTTATTACGGATTGCATCAATAGGCTAACCCTAGGCCAGATATCCTAACAGTTATTATGGATTGCATCAATAGGCTAACCCTAGGCCAGATTTCCTAACAGATATTACGAATTGCATCAATAGGCTAACCCTAGGCCGGATTCCCTAAGAGTTATTACGAATTGCATCAATAGGCTAACCCTAGGCCAGATATCCTAACAGTTATTACGGATTGCATCAATAGGCTAACCCTAGGCCAGATGCCCTAACAGTTATTACGGATTGCATCAATAGGCTAACCCTAGGCCACATGTCACAACAGGTATTATTTGGACATGCAACAGAAATCCTAACAGATATTACGAATTGCATCAATAGGCTAACCCTAGGCCAAATGTCACAACAGGTATTATTTGGACATGCAACAGATATTGTAACAGTTATTACGGATTGCATCAATAGGCTAACCCTAGGCCAGATATCCTAACAGTTATTACGGATTGCATCAATAGGCTAACCCTAGGCCAGATTTCCTAACAGATATTACGAATTGCATCAATAGGCTAACCCTAGGCCGGATTCCCTAAGAGTTATTACGAATTGCATCAATAGGCTAACCCTAGGCCAGATATCCTAACAGTTATTACAGATTGCATCAATATGGTAACCCTAGGCCAGATTCCCTAACAGTTATTACGGATTGCATCAATAGGCTAACCCTAGGCCAGATGTCACAACAGGTATTATTTGGACATGCAACAGATATTGTAACAGTTATTACGGATTGCATCAATAGGCTAACCCTAGGCCAGATATCGTAACAGTTATTACGGATTGCATCAATAGGCTAACCCTAGGCCAGATATCATAACAGTTATTACAGATTGCATCAATAGGCTAACCCTAGGCCAGATTCCCTAACAGTTATTACGGATTGCATCAATAGGCTAACCCTAGGCCAGATGTCACAACAGGTATTATTTGGACATGCAACAGATATTGTAACAGTTATTACGGATTGCATCAATAGGCTAACCCTAGGCCAGATATCCTAACAGTTATTACGGATTGCATCAATAGGCTAACCCTAGGCCAGATTTCCTAACAGATATTACGAATTGCATCAATAGGCTAACCCTAGGCCGGATTCCCTAAGAGTTATTACGAATTGCATCAATAGGCTAACCCTAGGCCAGATATCCTAACAGTTATTACAGATTGCATCAATAGGTTAACCCTAGGCCAGATTCCCTAACAGTTATTACGGATTGCATCAATAGGCTAACCCTAGGCCAGATGTCACAACAGGTATTATTTGGACATGCAACAGATATTGTAACAGTTATTACGGATTGCATCAATAGGCTAACCCTAGGCCAGATATCCTAACAGTTATTACGGATTGCATCAATAGGCTAACCCTAGGCCAGATTTCCTAACAGATATTACGAATTGCATCAATAGGCTAACCCTAGGCCGGATTCCCTAAGAGTTATTACGAATTGCATCAATAGGCTAACCCTAGGCCAGATATCCTAACAGTTATTACGGATTGCATCAATAGGCTAACCCTAGGCCTGATTCCCTAACAGTTATTACGGATTGCATCAATAGGCTAAGCCTAGGCCAGATGTCACAACAGGTATTATTTGGACATGCAACAGATATTGTAACAGTTATTACGGATTGCATCAATAGGCTAACCCTAGGCCAGATATCCTAACAGTTATTACGGATTGCATCAATAGGCTAACCCTAGGCCAGATTCCCTAACAGTTATTACGGATTGCATCAATAGGCTAACCCTAGGCCAAATGTCACAACAGGTATTATTTGGACATGCAACAGATATTGCAACAGTTATTACGGATTGCATCAATAGGCTAACCCTAGGCCAGATATCATAACAGTTATTACGGATTGCATCAATTGGCTAACCCTAGGCCAGATATCCTAATAGTTATTACAGATTGCATCAATAGGCTAACCCTAGGCCAGATTCCCTAACAGTTATTACGGATTGCATCAATAGGCTAACCCTAGGCCAGACCCCCTAAGAGTTATTATGGATTGCATCAATAGGCTAACCCTAGGCCAGATGCCCTAACAGTTATTACGGATTGCATCAATAGGCTAACCCTAGGCCAAATGTCACAACAGGTATTATTTGGACATGCAACAGATATTGTAACAGTTATTACGGATTGCATCAATAGGCTAACCCTAGGCCAGATATCATAACAGTTATTACGGATTGCATCAATTGGCTAACCCTAGGCCAGATATCCTAACAGTTATTACAGATTGCATCAATAGGCTAACCCTAGGCCAGATTCCCTAACAGTTATTACGGATTGCATCAATAGGCTAACCCTAGGCCAGACCCCCTAAGAGTTATTATGGATTGCATCAATAGGCTAACCCTAGGCCAGATTCCCTAACAGTTATTACAGATTGCATCAATAGGCTAACCCTAGGCCAGATGTCACAACAGGTATTATTTGGACATGCAACAGATATTGTAACAGTTATTACGGATTGCATCAATAGGCTAACCCTAGGCCAGATATCCTAACAGTTATTACGGATTGCATCAATAGGCTAACCCTAGGCCAGATTTCCTAACAGATATTACGAATTGCATCAATAGGCTAACCCTAGGCCGGATTCCCTAAGAGTTATTACGGATTGCATGAATATGGCAACCCTAGGCCAGATTCCATAACAGTTATTACGGATTGCATCAATAGGCTAACCCTAGGCCAGACCCCCTAAGAGTTATTATGGATTGCATCAATAGGCTAACCTTAGCCCAGGTTATATTTGTACTGATGCGACAGATGTCCTAACAGTTATTACCAATTACATCAATATGGTAACCATAGGCCAGATGTTATAACAGTTATTACAGATTATATCAATATGGTAACCCTAGGCCATATAGATTTCGGCGTTTTGCGTCCCAGTTCCCTAGGCAATGTTACGCATTTCTTAAACAAGGTAACCCTAGGCCAGATTTTAGAATAGGTATTATGTTCAGCCAGAAGTCCTGTATCATATTACAGATAACCTAAACCAGAACACCTACGGATCCAGTGTAGTGAAGGTAGTAAAGCTGTAATCATTAATTGCCAATTCCCTATTCTTGATTGCAGATTACATAATTAGGCTAACCCTAGGCCAGATTTTAGAATAGGCATTATGTACGTACAGAAGTCCTATATCATATTACAGATAACCTAAACCAGAACACCTAAGGATCCATTGTAGTGAAGGTAGTAAAGCTGTAATCATTAATTGCCAATTCCCTATTCTTGATTGCAGATTACATAATTAGGCTAACCCTAGGCCAGATTTTAGAATAGGCATTATGTACGTACAGAAGTCCTATATCATATTACAGATAACCTAAACCAGAACACCTACGGATCCATTGTAGTGAAGGTAGTAAAGCTGTAATCATTAATTGCCAATTCCCTATTCTTGATTGCAGATTACATAATTAGGCTAACCCTAGGCCAGATTTTAGAATAGGCATTATGTACGTACAGAAGTCCTATATCATATTACAGATAACCTAAACCAGAACACCTACGGATCCATTGTAGTGAAGGTAGTAAAGCTGTAATCATTAATTGCCAATTCCCTATTCTTGATTGCAGATTACATAATTAGGCTAACCCTAGGCCAGATTTTAGAATAGGCATTATGTACATACAGAAGTCCTATATCATATTACAGATAACCTAAACCAGAACACCTACGGATCCATTGTAGTGAAGGTAGTAAAGCTGTAATCATTTATTGCCAATTCCCTATTCTTAATTGCAGATTATATAATTAGGCTAACCCTAGGCCAGATTTTAAAATAGGCTTTATGTACGGACAGAAGTCCTATATCATATTACAGATAACCTAAACCAGAACACCTATGGATCCACTGTAGTGAAGGTAGTGAAGCTGTAACCAGAAAATCCCAATTCCCTATTCTTAATTGCAGAATACATAAGTAGGCTGACCGAGGCCATATAGATTTCGGCGTTTTGCGTCCCAGTTCCCTAGCATTATTACGCATTTGTTAAAGAAGGTAACCCTAGGCCAGATTTTAGAATAGGTATTATGCACGGCCAGAAGTCCTGTATCATATTACAGATACCCTAAACCAGAATACCTATAGATCGAGTGTAGTGAAGGTAGTGAAGCTGTAACTAATAATAAAGATTCAGTTCCTTGTCCTAGGGTGACATCAAGTGGTCAAACGGTGGTACTTCAGCCACTAACCTAGAAAAGTAGGGATTACGGCCGGAATTATAGGTATGGTGGCCTGGACCGTTAGGGAGGCCGTAATATTTAGCTATGGTTAGGGCCAGGGCACTAATTAGGGTTAGGGTTAGGGTTAGGGTTAGGGTTAGGGTTAGGGTTAGGAGCCTGTCCAGAATACCTATTATTTTTTCCGCATTTTGTAAAAAAAATGTATGGGACGGGTTTTTTTCCTGGCCTGTATTAAGTTTTATGGCCTGAATTTAGGAAACCTGGCCTCGTCAATGGGAAAATCCCATACGTTCGAAAAGCCAGGATACCTATAATTCATTAGAAGGACGTAATTCCTATTACGTAGTAACTGTTTTTGTACTGCAGGTGGCAGTATTTATTTTTTAAAAATATATTACGGATTACCTAAGTCTCATTATCTCAGGCCTATCTCAGACATATATATTACGGCTTCTATAATTCAGTAATAAGGTTTGTAGTAGCTTAACATAGGCTAATGTCACAGCCCGTTTTACATGGCCAAAATTGTTTTTTGATCAAGTTTTTAAAGTATATTGTGTTTTTTCTGTCTGTACATCACATATATATGTAGGCAGGCATAGCCAGATGTATTTGTGCATTTACTTTTTTGTTTTTAATCTTTATTGTCTATTATCTTTAATCGATGTAGCTAATGTTTTATCATTTAGTTATGCTTAGGGAGGCCGTAATAAATAATATATATTGTGCACTTTATTGCTCAAGCTGCAGTACCTTTGTCTTCACCAACAGAGGGCAGACTGAGCTATTGGTCTCTATGGCATAGGTAGTAAAGCCTGATTATGTATGTATCATGGACTACCACAGTAGTCATTATACTTAGTGTTATAGCTGTGAAAAAAGTGACATCTTAGCATTTAGTTATACATAGGGAGGCCGTAATAAGTAATATACATTCTGCACTTTATTGCTCAAGCTGCAGTACCTTTGTCTTGACCAACAGAGGGCAGACTGAGCTATTGGTCTCTATGGCATAGGTAGTAAAGCCGGATTGTATATTTATCATGGACTACCACAGTAGTCATTATACTTAGTGTTATAGCTGTCAAAAAAGTGACATCTTATCATTTAGTTATACATAGGGAGGCCGTAATAAGTAATATATATTGCGCACTTTATTGCTCAAGCTGCAGTACCTTTGTCTTCACCAACAGAGGGCAGACTGAGCTATTGGTCTCTATGGTATAGGCAGTAAAGCCGGATTATATAGGTATGGTAGTAAGGCCGGATCCTGTATTTATCGTGGACTACCACAGTAGTCATTATACTTAGTGTTATAGCTGTCAAAAAAGTGACAGCTCGTTTTACATGACCAAAAGTGTTTTTTGATCAACTGTTTTAAGTATGTTGTGTTTTTTATGTCTGTACATTACATATGCATGTATGCAGGCATAGCCAGATGTATTTGTGCATTTATTTTTTTGTTTTTAATCTTTATTGTCTATTATCTTTATTCGATGTCGCTAACTTTTTAGCATTTAGTTATACATATGGAGGCCGTAATAAATGATATATATTGCGCACTTTATTGCTCAAGCTGCAGTACCTTTGTCTTCACCAACAGAGGGCAGACTGAGCTATTGGTCTCTATGGTATAGGCAGTAAAGCCGGATTATATAGGTATGGTAGTAAGGCCGGATCCTGTATTTATCGTGGACTACCACAGTAGTCATTATACTTAGTGTTATAGCTGTCAAAAAAGTGACAGCTCGTTTTACATGACCAAAAGTGTTTTTTGATCAACTGTTTTAAGTATGTTGTGTTTTTTATGTCTGTACATTACATATGCATGTATGCAGGCATAGCCAGATGTATTTGTGCATTTATTTTTTTGTTTTTAATCTTTATTGTCTATTATCTTTATTCGATGTCGCTAACTTTTTAGCATTTAGTTATACATATGGAGGCCGTAATAAATGATATATATTGCGCACTTTATTGTTCAAGCTGCAGTACCTATGTCTTCACCAGTGGGGGCAGGATGACCTAATGCTCAGTTTGGGTAGGAAAGCCAGATCATATACGTATCATGGACTATCATACTATAGAGATATACATATGTTACGGACTTTATCGCTCAAGCTGCAGTACCTATGTCTTCACCAGTGGGGGCAGGCTGACCTAATGCTCATTATGCGTAGGAAAGCCAGATCATATACGTATCATGGACTATCATACTACAGAGATATATATATATATTACGGACTATATTGCTCAAGCTGCAGTACCTGTGTCTTCACCAACAGAGGGCAGACTTACCTATTGTTCCCTATGACATAGTTAGTAAGGCCGGATTATATAATTGTGGCAGTAAAGCCGGATCATATACTTATCATGGACTATCATACAATAAAGATATATATATATTACAGACTTTATTGCTCAAGCTGCAGTACCTATGTCTTCACCAGTGGGGGCAGGCTGACCTAATGCTCATTATGCGTAGGAAAGCCAGATCATATACGTATCATGGACTATCATACTATAGAGATATACATATGTTACGGACTTTATCGCTCAAGCTGCAGTACCTATGTCTTCACCAGTGGGGGCAGGCTGACCTAATGCTCATTATGCGTAGGAAAGCCAGATCATATACGTATCATGGACTATCATACTACAGAGATATATATATATATTACGGACTATATTGCTCAAGCTGCAGTACCTGTGTCTTCACCAACAGAGGGCAGACTTACCTATTGTTCCCTATGACATAGTTAGTAAGGCCGGATTATATAATTGTGGCAGTAAAGCCGGATCATATACTTATCATGGACTATCATACAATAAAGATATATATATATTACAGACTTTATTGCTCAAGCTGCAGTACCTATGTCTTCACCAGTGGGGGCAGGCTGACCTAATGCTCAGTATGGGTAGTAAAGCCAGATCCTATACGTATCATGGACTATCATACTATAGAGATATATATATGTTACGAACTTTATTGCTCAAGCTGCAGTACCTATGTCTTCACCAGTGGGGGCAGGCCGACCTAATGCTCAGTTTGGGTAGGAAAGCCAGATCCTATACGTATCATGGACTATCATACTATAGAGATATATATATATATTACGGACTATATTGCTCAAGCTGCAGTACCTGTGTCTTCACCAACAGAGGGCAGACTTACCTATTGTTCCCAATGACATAGGTAGTAAAGCCGGATTATATAATTGTGGTAGTAAAGCCGGATCATATACTTATCATGGACTATCATACAATAGAGATATATATATATATTACAGACTTTATTGCTCAAGCTGCAGTACCTATGTCTTCACCAGTGGGGGCAGGCTGACCTAATGCTCAGTATGGGTAGTAAAGCCAGATCCTATACGTATCATGGATTATCATACTATAGAGATATATATATGTTATGGACTTTATCGCTCAAGCTGCAGTACCTATGTCTTCACCAGTGGGGGCAGGCTGATCTAATGCTCAGTATGGGTAGTAAAGCCAGATCCTATACGTATCATGGACTATCATACTATAGAGATATATATATGTTACAGACTTTATCGCTCAAGCTGCAGTACCTATGTCTTCACCAGTGGGGGCAGGCTGACCTAATGCTCAGTATGGGTAGTAAAGCTAGATCCTATACGTATCATGGACTATCATACTATAGAGATATACATATGTTACGGACTTTATCGCTCAAGCTGCAGTACCTATGTCTTCACCAGTGGGGGCAGGCTGACCTAATGCTCAGTATTGGTAGTAAAGCCAGATCCTATACGTATCGTGGACTATCATACTATAGAGATACATATATATTACGGACTTTATTGCTCAAGCTGCAGTACCTGTGTCTTCACCAACAGAGGGCAGACTTACCTATTGTTCCTTATGACATAGCTAGTAAGGCCGGATTATATACTTATGGTAGTAAAGCTGGATCATATACTTATCATGGACTACCACAGTAGGAATTATACTTAGTGTTTGACCTGTCAAAAAAGTGACAGCTCGTTTTGCATGACCAAAAGTGTTTTTTGATCAACTGTTTTAAGTATGTTGTGTTTTTTATGTCTATACATTACATATGTATGTATGCAGGCATAGCCAGGTATATTTCTCCATGTATTTTTTTGTTTTTAATCTTTATTGTCTATTATCTTTAATCGATGTCGCTAACTTTTTAGCATTTATTTATACTTAAGGAGGCCGTAATGAATGATATATATTGTGCACTTTATTGCTCAAGCTGCAGTACCTATGTCTTCACCAGTGGGGGCAGGCTGACCTAATGCTAAGTATGGGTAGTAAAGCCAGATCCTATACGTATCGTGGACTATCATACTATAGAGATATATATATATTACGGACTTTATTGCTCAAGCTGCAGTACCTACGTCTTCACCAGTGGGGGCAGGCTGACCTAATGCTCAGTATGTGTAGTAAAGCCAGATTCTATACGTATCGTGGACTATCATACTATAGATATATATATTATGGACTTTATCGCTCAAGCTGCAGTACCTTTGTCTTCACCAGTGGGGGCAGGCTGACCTAATGCTCAGTATGGGTAGTAAAGCCAGATCCTATACGTATCATGGACTATCATACGATAGAGATATATATATGTTCCGGACTTTATCGCTCAAACTGCAGTACCTGTCTTCTCCAGTGGGGGCAGGCTAGTAAAGCCAGATTCTATACGTATCATGGACTATCATACTATAGAGATACATATATATTACGGACTTTATTGCTCAAGCTGCAGTACCTATGTCTTCACAAGTGGGGGCAGGCTGATCTAATGCTCAGTATGTGTAGTAAAGCCAGATCCTATACGTATCGTGGACTATCATACTATAGATATATATATATTATGGACTTTATCGCTCAAGCTGCAGTACCTATGTCTTCACAAGTGGGGGCAGGCTGATCTAATGCTCAGTATGTGTAGTAAAGCCAGATCCTATACGTATCGTGGACTATCATACTATAGATATATATATTATGGACTTTATCGCTCAAGCTGCAGTACCTATGTCTTCACCAGTGGGGGCAGGCTGACCTAATGCTCAGTATGGGTAGTAAAGCCAGATCCTATACGTATCATGGACTATCATACGATAGAGATATATATATGTTCCGGACTTTATCGCTCAAGCTGCAGTACCTGTCTTCACCAGTGGGGGCAGGCTGACCTAATGCTCAGTATGGGTAGTAAAGCCAGATCCTATACGTATCATGGACTATCATACTATAGAGATATATATATGTTCCGGACTTTATCGCTCAAGCTGCAGTACCTATGTCTTCACCAGTGGGGGCAGGCTGACCTAATGCTCAGTATGGGTAGTAAAGCCAGATCCTATACGTATCATGGACTATCATACTATAGAGATATATATATGTTCCGGACTTTATCGCTCAAGCTGCAGTACCTGTCTTCACCAGTGGGGGCAGGCTAGTAAAGCCATATCCTATACGTATCGTGGACTATCATACTATAGAGATATATATATATTACGGACTTTATTGCTCAAGCTGCAGTACCTGTGTTTTCACCAATAGGGGCAGGCTGGGCAGGGGCACATCTCATAGATATTACGTACTGTCTCATTATGGACTCTAAAGCCGCATCCCCTATATAGGTATTACAGACCACCTCATTCTAGGTTCACAGGCCTGATGGCTGACTAGGCCTCAAACAAACATGAGGGGGCGTCACAGCAGAGCCCTACGAGCTAGGGCTCTGAAATTCGGCGTGCTCATACTAGATATAAGTATGAATTAACTTGCCAAGTTTCAAGAATGCAGCACATACAGAACAAGTTTGGGGGCCATGTAGGTTTACATTTTAAATTGCTTTTAAGCTCTAAAGTGGCGGGTAACCTGAGGGGGTCCTGCAGCTGAACCGTGTGGGCTAGGGGCTTGAAATTTCACACAGATAAACTACTTACTGGTATGAATAAGTGTGCCAAGTTTCATTAGTGCAGCCCTTACCACTGAGCCGCAGTGGACCTTTAAATTTGCTAACATAGGCAATGTTAAGTCAATGGAGACATTAAAAACTAGGCCTCAAACGAAGCTGACCGGCCGCTACGGCCGAACCGTACGAGCTAGGGCTCTGAAATTCGGCGTGCTCATACTCGATATAAGTATAAATTGACGTGCCAAGTTTCAAGAAAGCAGCACATACATAACACGTTTGGGGGCCATGTAGGTTTACATTTAAATCCCTTTTAGGCGCTCAAGCCGCATCCCCTATATAGGCATTACGGACTACCTCATTCTAGGTTCACAGGCCTGATGGCTGACTAGGCCTCAAACACACATGAGGGGGCGTCGCGGCAGAGCTCTACGAGCTAGGGGTCTGAAATTCGGCACGCGTGAACTGGACGTGTGTCCGGACGAGCGTGCTGAGTTTCAAGAGTGCAGCTGTTACACAACACGTTTGAATCGACCCTCAGATTCAGCGAGGTCGGCAATGTTAAGTGAATGGAGGCACCGCGCATGTCATTTGACGTGTAGGAGAGGCCTAGGAAGACGATTCAAAGTGTTCCTGAAACTACACAGTCTGCTCTTTAAATCACCCAATACATGTCCATTAAAATTATGCCTTCTTAATTATATTCTAATAGGTTTTAAATCTGAGAGGCTGCATCTCTTCGACTAGGCCTCAAACTACCTTCAGGGGGCGCCACGGCGCAGCCGTATGAGCTAGGGGTCTGAAATTTGGCAGGCGTAAACTAGATATGTCTCTGGACAAGTGTGCCAAGTTTCATGACTGAAGATATGACAGAACTGTTTTTATTGGCCCTCAAAGTCAGTGAGGTCGCCAATGTTAAGTGAATGGAGGCACCCCACCTGTCATTTGACAGGCCCTAACTCCATGTAGGAGTGGCCTAGGAAGATGGTTCAAAGTGTTCCTGAAACTAGACCGTCTGCTCTGTAAATCACCCATAACATGTCTGTGTCGATTATGCTTCTTTAATTGATTAATTTAGCTTTCAATTCGGAGGAGCATATTTTGACTGCGATTTCCTCTGTCTGGCCAAAAAATGCCTGTGTGTGCCTAGACCCACAACCCCATACTGAAAGCTTGCTGCAGCTGAGAGGGGCCTCTCTTGGAAATCAGCTCATAACTGCAGTTCCCTTTGAGCTAGAGGACTGAAATTTGGGACAATGATAGGGGAGGATGGTCTGCACCAGTGACCCAAATTTGGGGGGTCTATGCCACACGGGATGGTTTTTATTAACCCTTTAGTGTCTGGTGGTCTCACGGCCGGCCCGTGTGAGCTAGAAGTCTGAAATTTGGCACACTGGAGCAAGGCAAATTGGGAAATCACGTACTGAACTTTTACGAGCGCAGCCCTCACCAAAGGCCCGCAAATCACACGAAGGCACCTGCACCCTCAGCCGTGTGATAGAGACGGCTGGATTTTCTCCTGCATACACTAGGGACATGGACAAACACACCTGTAAAGTTTCATGCATGTACACCTCATAGAAGAGTTTTTATTGGCCCTCAAAGTCAGTGAGGTCGCCAATGTTAAGTGAATGGAGGCACCCCACCTGTCATTTGACAGGCCATAACTCTGTGTAGCAGTGACCTAGGAAGACCGTTCAAAGTGTTCCTGAAACTAGACAGTATGCTCTTTAAATCACCCGATACATGTCTGTTACGATTATGCCTCCTTAATTTGATTACAGCCTGTCTTTTTATGGTGAGCGGCCGCATTTCTTCCGAATAGGCCTCAAACTGACCTAGAGGGGGGGTCACGGCCCATCCATACGAGCCAGCGGTCTGAAATTCGGCACGCACGTACTACGTATTTGTATGAACCAAAGTCCCGAGTTTCGTGAGCGCAGCTCTTAGAGAACATGTCTGCTGGACCTGTGAACTTACGTTTTAATAGGCCTTTAAGGGGAAAAGGGGCAAGGTCACTTGAGGGGGTCTTTTGGCTGAACCCTGTGACCTAGGGGGCTGAAATTTGGTGAGGAGATGCGCGACACATACCCAGTGAAGTGTTTACAGTATCATAGGTGCAGACCTGACAGAAGTAAAGTTATTCACTTCCAAAGAAAAAAGTGATTTCAGGCATAGGGATTACGGATACGGTAACTGGGAATATTAACGGTCACTGAGAGTGGCAGCTGGCGGTTGCCTAGGCAACGGCACGTCTCTCAGCGCAAATCGATACAAAAAAGTAACACTCTGTGGAGAGAGGGTGTGGCGCTGCAAGTAATATGCTGCCTTAGTGTAGGCTTGACAGAAACAGCCTGGTAAACTTTAAAACGTCACAAGTCCACAGAGGAGAAAGCTAAGTGGACGATTCAAAAATTCATGTCAAAGCACACATGCTCCACATTACAATCAAATATTGTTTTACTTTCAAAATATAATTATTTTAAGCATAGGGATTTCGGATTCCCTTAGTCTGAATGTCATTGGTCACTGAGATCAGCAGGTCACCGTTGTCTAGGCAACACAGATAAACTAGATGGATGAATAAATCAGTGTGCCGATACCTGTGTCTTCACCAATAGGGGCAGGCTGGGCAGGGGCACATCTCATAGATAGGTATTACGGACTGTCTCATTATGGACTCTTAAGCCGCATCCCCTATATAGGCATTACGGACTACCTCATTCTAGGTTCACAGGCCTGATGGCTGACTAGGCCTCAAACAAACATGAGGGGGCGTCACAGCAGAGCCCTACGAGCTAGGGGTCTGAGATTCGGCACGCATAAACTGGACGTATGTCCGGACAAGTTTGCCAAGTTTCAAGAATGCAGCAGTTACAGAACATGTGTGGGGGCCATGTAGGTTTACATTTTAAATCACTTTTAAGTGCTAAAGTGGCAGGTAACCTGAGGGGGTCCGGCAGCTGAACCGTGTGAGCTAGGGGCTTGAAATTTCACACAGATAAACTAGTTTCATGTATGAATAAGTGTGCCAAGTTTCATTAGCGCAGCCCTTACCACTTAGCCGCAGTGGGCTTTAGAATTTGCCAAGTTAGGCAATGCAAGCGAATGGAGACATTAAAAACTAGGCCTCAAACGAAGCTGACCGGCCGCTACGGCCGAACCGTACGAGCTAGGGCTCTGAAATTCGGCCTGCTCATACTAGATACAAGTATGAATTGACGTGCCAAGTTTCAAGAAAGCAGCACATACAGGACAAGTTTACGGGCCATGTAGGTATACATTTTAAATCGCTTTTAAGCGCTAAAGTGGCGGGTAACCTGAGGGGGTCCTGCAGCTGAACCGTGTAGGCTAGGGGCTTGAAATTTCACAGAGATAAACTAGTTGCAGGTATGAATAAGTGTGCCAAGTTTCATTAGCGCAGCCCTTACCACTCAGCCGCAGTGGGCTTTAGAGTTTGCTAACTTAGGCGACATATGCCAATGCGAAGACATGAGACTAGGCCTCAAACGAAGCTGACCGGCCGCTACGGCCGAACCGTACGAGCTAGGGCTCTGAAATTCGGCGTGCTCATACTAGATATAAGTATAAATTGACGTGCCAAGTTTCAAGAAAGCAGCACATACATAACACGTTTGGGGGCCATGTAGGTTTACATTTAAATCCCTTTTAGGCGCTCAAGCCGCATCCCCTATATAGGCATTACGGACTACCTCATTCTAGGTTCACAGGCCTGAGGGCTGACTAGGCCTCAAACACACATGAGGGGGCGTCGCGGCAGAGCCCTACGAGCTAGGGGTCTGAAATTCGGCACGCGTGAACTGGACGTGTGTCCGGACGAGCGTGCTGAGTTTCAAGAGTGCAGCTGTTACACAACACGTTTGAATCGACCCTCAGATTCAGCGAGGTCGGCAATGTTAAGTGAATGGAGGCACCGTGCATGTCATTTGACGTGTAGGAGAGGCCTAGGAAGACGATTCAAAGTGTTCCTGAAACTACACAGTCTGCTCTTTAAATCACCCAATACATGTCCATTAAAATTATGCCTTCTTAATTAGATTCTAACAGGTTTTAAATCTGAGAGGCTGCATCTCTTCGACTAGGCCTCAAACTACCTTCAGGGGGTGTCACGGCACGGCCGTAGGAGCTAGGGGTCTGAAATTTGGCAGGCGTAAACTAGATATGTCTCTGGACAAGTGTGCCAAGTTTCATGACTGAAGATATGACAGAACTGTTTTTATTGGCCCTCAAAGTCAGTGAGGTCGCCAATGTTAAGTGAATGGAGGCACCCCACCTGTCATTTGACAGGCCATAACTCCATGTAGGACTGGCCTAGGAAGATGGTTCAAAGTGTTCCTGAAACTAGACCGTCTGCTCTGTAAATCACCCATAACATGTCTGTGACGATTATGCTTCTTTAATTGATTAATTTAGCTTTCAAATCGAAGGAGCATATTTTGACTGCGATTTCCTCTGTCTGGCCAAAAAATGCCTGTGTGTGCCTAGACCCACAACCCCATACTGAAAGCTTGCTGCAGCCGAGAGGGGCCTCTCTTGGAAATCAGCTCATAACTGCAGTTTCCTTTGAGCTAGAGGACTGAAATTTGGGACAATGATAGGGGAGGGTGGTCTGCACCAGTGACCCAAATTTGGGGGGTCTATGCCACACGGGGTGGTTTTTATTAACCCTTTAGTGTCTGGTGGTCTCACGGCCGGCCCGTGTGAGCTAGAAGTCTGAAATTTGGCACGGTGGAGCAAGGCAAATTGGGAAATCACGTACTGAACTTTTACGAGCGCAGCCCTCACCAAAGGCCCGCAAATCACACGAAGGCACCTGCACCCTCAGCCGTGTGATAGAGACGGCTGGATTTTCTCCTGCATACACTAGGGACATGGACAAACACACCTGTAAAGTTTCATGCATGTACACCTCATAGAAGAGTTTTTATTGGCCCTCAAAGTCAGTGAGGTCGCCAATGTTAAGTGAATGGAGGCACCCCACCTGTCATTTGACAGGCCATAACTCTGTGTAGCAGTGACCTAGGAAGACCGTTCAAAGTGTTCCTGAAACTAGACAGTATGCTCTTTAAATCACCCGATACATGTCTGTTACGATTATGCCTCCTTAATTTGATTACAGCCTGTCTTTTTATGGTGAGCGGCCGCATTTCTTCCGAATAGGCCTCAAACTGACCTAGAGGGGGGGTCACGGCCCACCCATACGAGCCAGCGGTCTGAAATTCGGCACGCACGTACTACGTATTTGTATGAACCAAAGTCCCGAGTTTCGTGACCGCAGCTCTTAGAGAACATGTCTGCTGGACCTGTGAACTTACGTTTTAATAGGCCTTTAAGGGGAAAAGGGGCAAGGTCACTTGAGGGGGTCTTTTGGCTGAACCCTGTGACCTAGGGGGCTGAAATTTGGTGAGGAGATGCGCGACACATACCCAGTGAAGTGTTTACAGTATCATAGGTGCAGACCTGACAGAAGTAAAGTTATTCACTTCCAAAGAAAAAAGTGATTTCAGGCATAGGGATTACGGATACGGTAACTGGGAATATTAACGGTCACTGAGAGTGGCAGCTGGCGGTTGCCTAGGCAACGGCACGTCTCTCAGCGCAAATCGATACAAAAAAGTAACACTCTGTGGAGAGAGGGTGTGGCGCTGCAAGTAATATGCTGCCTTAGTGTAGGCTTGACAGAAACAGCCTGGTAAACTTTAAAACGTCACAAGTCCACAGAGGAGAAAGCTAAGTGGACGATTCAAAAATTCATGTCAAAGCACACATGCTCCACATTACAATGAAATATTGTTTTACTTTCAAAATATAATTATTTTAAGCATAGGGATTTCGGATTCCCTTAGTCTGAATGTCATTGGTCACTGAGATCAGCAGGTCACTGTTGTCTAGGCAACACAGATAAACTAGATGGATGAATAAATCAGTGTGCCGATACCTGTGTCTTCACCAATAGGGGCAGGCTGGGCAGGGGCACATCTCATAGATAGGTATTACGGACTGTCTCATTATGGACTCTTAAGCCGCAGCCCCTATATAGGCATTACGGACTACCTCATTCTAGGTTCACAGGCCTGATGGCTGACTAGGCCTCAAACAAACATGAGGGGGCGTCACAGCAGAGCCCTACGAGCTAGGGGTCTGAGATTCGGCACGCATAAACTGGACGTATGTCCGGACAAGTTTGCCAAGTTTCAAGAATGCAGCAGTTACAGAACATGTGTGGGGGCCATGTAGGTTTACATTTTAAATCACTTTTAAGTGCTAAAGTGGCAGGTAACCTGAGGGGGTCCGGCAGCTGAACCGTGTGAGCTAGGGGCTTGAAATTTCACACAGATAAACTAGTTTCATGTATGAATAAGTGTGCCAAGTTTCATTAGCGCAGCCCTTACCACTTAGCCGCAGTGGGCTTTAGAATTTGCCAAGTTAGGCAATGCAGGCGAATGGAGACATTAAAAACTAGGCCTCAAACGAAGCTGACCGGCCGCTACGGCTGAACCGTACGAGCTAGGGCTCTGAAATTCGGCGTGCTCGTACTAGATATAAGTTTGAATTGACTGGCAAAGTTTCAAGAATGCAGCACTCACAGAACACGTTTGTGGGCCATGTAGGTTTACATTTTAAATCGCTTTTAAGCGCTAAAGTGGCAGGTAACCTGAGGGGGTCCGGCAGCTGAACCGTGTGAGCTAGGGGCTTGAAATTTCACACAGATAAACTAGTTACAGGTATGAATAAGTGTGCCAAGTTTCATTAGTGCAGCCCTTACCACTGAGCCGCAGTGGACCTTTAAATTTGCTAACATAGGCAATGTTAAGTCAATGGAGACATTAAAAACTAGGCCTCAAACGAAGCTGACCGGCCGCTACGGCCGAACCGTACGAGCTAGGGCTCTGAAATTCGGCGTGCTCATACTAGATATAAGTATAAATTGACGTGCCAAGTTTCAAGAAAGCAGCACATACATAACACGTTTGGGGGCCATGTAGGTTTACATTTAAATCCCTTTTAGGCGCTCAAGCCGCATCCCCTATATAGGCATTACGGACTACCTCATTCTAGGTTCACAGGCCTGAGGGCTGACTAGGCCTCAAACACACATGAGGGGGCGTCGCGGCAGAGCCCTACGAGCTAGGGGTCTGAAATTCGGCACGCGTGAACTGGACGTGTGTCCGGACGAGCGTGCTGAGTTTCAAGAGTGCAGCTGTTACACAACACGTTTGAATCGACCCTCAGATTCAGCGAGGTCGGCAATGTTAAGTGAATGGAGGCACCGCGCATGTCATTTGACGTGTAGGAGAGGCCTAGGAAGACGATTCAAAGTGTTCCTGAAACTACACAGTCTGCTCTTTAAATCACCCAATACATGTCCATTAAAATTATGCCTTCTTAATTAGATTCTAACAGGTTTTAAATCTGAGAGGCTGCATCTCTTCGACTAGGCCTCAAACTACCTTCAGGGGGTGTCACGGCACGGCCGTAGGAGCTAGGGGTCTGAAATTTGGCAGGCGTAAACTAGATATGTCTCTGGACAAGTGTGCCAAGTTTCATGACTGAAGATATGACAGAACTGTTTTTATTGGCCCTCAAAGTCAGTGAGGTCGCCAATGTTAAGTGAATGGAGGCACCCCACCTGTCATTTGACAGGCCATAACTCCATGTAGGAGTGGCCTAGGAAGATGGTTCAAAGTGTTCCTGAAACTAGACCGTCTGCTCTGTAAATCACCCATAACATGTCTGTGTCGATTATGCTTCTTTAATTGATTAATTTAGCTTTCAATTCGGAGGAGCATATTTTGACTGCGATTTCCTCTGTCTGGCCAAAAAATGCCTGTGTGTGCCTAGACCCACAACCCCATACTGAAAGCTTGCTGCAGCCGAGAGGGGCCTCTCTTGGAAATCAGCTCATAACTGCAGTTTCCTTTGAGCTAGAGGACTGAAATTTGGGACAATGATAGGGGAGGGTGGTCTGCACCAGTGACCCAAATTTGGGGGGTCTATGCCACACGGGATGGTTTTCATTAACCCTTTAGTGTCTGGTGGTCTCACGGCCGGCCCGTGTGAGCTAGAAGTCTGAAATTTGGCACGGTGGAGCAAGGCAAATTGGGAAATCACGTACTGAACTTTTACGAGCGCAGCCCTCACCAAAGGCCCGCAAATCACACGAAGGCACCTGCACCCTCAGCCGTGTGATAGAGACGGCTGGATTTTCTCCTGCATACACTAGGGACATGGACAAACACACCTGTAAAGTTTCATGCATGTACACCTCATAGAAGAGTTTTTATTGGCCCTCAAAGTCAGTGAGGTCGCCAATGTTAAGTGAATGGAGGCACCCCACCTGTCATTTGACAGGCCATAACTCTGTGTAGCAGTGACCTAGGAAGACCGTTCAAAGTGTTCCTGAAACTAGACAGTATGCTCTTTAAATCACCCGATACATGTCTGTTACGATTATGCCTCCTTAATTTGATTACAGCCTGTCCTTTTATGGTGAGCGGCCGCATTTCTTCCGAATAGGCCTCAAACTGACCTAGGGGGGGGGTCACGGCCCATCCATACGAGCCAGCGGTCTGAAATTCGGCACGCACGTACTACGTATTTGTATGAACCAAAGTCCCGAGTTTCGTGAGCGCAGCTCTTAGAGAACATGTCTGCTGGACCTGTGAACTTATGTTTTAATAGGCCTTTAAGGGGAAAAGGGGCAAGGTCACTTGAGGGGGTCTTTTGGCTGAACCCTGTGACCTAGGGGGCTGAAATTTGGTGAGGAGATGCGCGACACATACCCAGTGAAGTGTTTACAGTATCATAGGTGCAGACCTGACAGAAGTAAAGTTATTCACTTCCAAAGAAAAAAGTGATTTCAGGCATAGGGATTACGGATACGGTAACTGGGAATATTAACGGTCACTGAGAGTGGCAGCTGGCGGTTGCCTAGGCAACGGCACGTCTCTCAGCGCAAATCGATACAAAAAAGTAACACTCTGTGGAGAGAGGGTGTGGCGCTGCAAGTAATATGCTGCCTTAGTGTAGGCTTGACAGAAACAGCCTGGTAAACTTTAAAACGTCACAAGTCCACAGAGGAGAAAGCTAAGTGGACGATTCAAAAATTCATGTCAAAGCACACATGCTCCACATTAAAATCAAATATTGTTTTACTTTCAAAATATAATTATTTTAAGCATAGGGATTTCGGATTCCCTTAGTCTGAATGTCATTGGTCACTGAGATCAGCAGGTCACCGTTGTCTAGGCAACACAGATAAACTAGATGGATGAATAAATCAGTGTGCCGATACCTGTGTCTTCACCAATAGGGGCAGGCTGGGCAGGGGCACATCTCATAGATAGGTATTACGGACTGTCTCATTATGGACTCTTAAGCCGCATCCCCTATATAGGCATTACGGACTACCTCATTCTAGGTTCACAGGCCTGATGGCTGACTAGGCCTCAAACAAACATGAGGGGGCGTCACAGCAGAGCCCTACGAGCTAGGGGTCTGAAATTCGGCGTGCACATACTAGATATGAGTATCAATTAACCTGCCATGTTTCAAGAATGCAGCAGTCACAGAACATGTGTGGGGGCCATGTAGGTTTACATTTTAAATCCCTTTTAAGCGCTAAAGTGGCAGGTAACCTGAGGGGGTCCGGCAGCTGAACCGTGTGAGCTAGGGGCTTGAAATTTCACACAGATAAACTAGTTTCATGTATGAATAAGTGTGCCAAGTTTCATTAGCGCAGCCCTTACCACTTAGCCGCAGTGGGCTTTAGAATTTGCCAAGTTAGGCAATGCAGGCGAATGGAGACATTAAAAACTAGGCCTCAAACGAAGCTGACCGGCCGCTACGGCTGAACCGTACGAGCTAGGGCTCTGAAATTCGGCGTGCTCGTACTAGATATAAGTATGAATTGACTGGCCAAGTTTCAAGAATGCAGCACTCACAGAACACGTTTGTGGGCCATGTAGGTTTACATTTTAAATCGCTTTTAAGCGCTAAAGTGGCAGGTAACCTGAGGGGGTCCGGCAGCTGAACCGTGTGAGCTAGGGGCTTGAAATTTCACACAGATGAACTAGTTACAGGTATGAATAAGTGTGCCAAGTTTCATTAGCACAGCTCTTACCACTCAGCCGCAGTGGGCTTTAGAGTTTGCTAACTTTGGCGGTATATGCCAATGCGAAGAAATCAGACTAGGCCTCAAACGAAGCTGACCGGCCGCTACGGCCGAACCGTACGAGCTAGGGCTCTGAAATTCGGCGCACTCATACTAGATATAAGTATTAATTAACGTGCCAAGTTTCAAGAATGCAGCACTTACAGAACACGTTTGGAGGCCATGTAGGTTTACATTTTAATTAGCTACTGTTCGTTGCTGAGGCCGCATGTCATAGCTATAGGTAAAGTGCCCCCTACTGTTCATTGCTGAGGCCTCATCCCCTACATACACATGACAGATCCCCTACATAGATGTGACGGATCCCCTACTGCTCATTGCTGAGGCCGCATCCCCTACATAGACATGAGGTATTCCCTAAGGTTCATTGCTGAGGCCGCATCCCCTACATACACATGAGGGATTCCCTACTGCTTGCCGCTGAGGCCGCATCCCCTACATAGACATGAGGTATTCCCTAAGGTTCATTGCTGAGGCCGCACCTCCTACATACAGATGATGGATCACCTACTGTTTGTTGCTGTCATAATTAAGGATAACGTGCCCCCTACTGTTGATAGTTGAGGCTGCATCTTCTACATACAGATGACAGATCCCCTACTGTTCATTGCTGAGGCCGCATCCCCTACATACACATGAGGGATTCCCTACTGCTTGTTGCTGAGGCCGCATCCCCTACATAGACATGAGGTATTCCCTAAGGTTCATTGCTGAGGCCGCATCCCCTACATACACATGAGGGATTCCCTACTGCTTGTTGCTGAGGCCACATCCCCTACATAGGCATGAGTGATCCCCTAGGGTTCATTAATGAGGTCGCATCCCCTACATATGGATAACAGATTGCCTACCTTTTTGTGTTTCTTGTTCATTGGTCATGACAAAGTGAAAAATTGACAAAGTGTCAAAATGAGATTGTGAGAGATTACAGATTACCTAGGAAGACTGCTTCAGTTATATTACAGATATCCTCAAAAGTCTCCTAACAGTTGTTACAGATTACATCAATATGGTAACCCTAGGCCAGATTTCCTAACGGTCATTACAGATTGCATCAATAGGCTAACCCTAGGCCAGGTCCCCTAACAGTTATTACGGCTTACATCAACAGGCTAACCCTAGGCCAGATTCTCTAACAGTTATTACGGATTGCATCAATATGGTACCCCTAGGCCAGAGTCCCTAACAGTTATTACGGATTGCATCAATAGGCTAACCCTAGGCCTGATTCCCTAACAGTTATTACGGATTGCATCAATAGGCTAACCGTAGGCAAGATGTCACAAGAGGTATTATTTGGACTTATGCAACAGATATCTTAACAGTCATTACGGATTGCATCAATAGGCTAACCCTAGGCCAGATATCATAACAGTTATTACAGATTGCATCAATAGGCTAACCCTAGGCCAGATATCATAACAGTTATTACGGATTGCATCAATTGGCTAACCCTAGGCCAGATATCCTAACAGTTATTACAGATTGCATCAATAGGCTAACCCTAGGCCAGATTCCCTAACAGTTATTACGGATTGCATCAATAGGCTAACCCTAGGCCAGATATCCTAACAGTTATTACGGATTGCATCAATAGGCTAACCCTAGGCCAAATGTCACAACAGGTATTATTTGGACATGCAACAGATATTGTAACAGTTATTACGGATTGCATCAATAGGCTAACCCTAGGCCAGATATCATAACAGTTATTACGGATTGCATCAATTGGCTAACCCTAGGCCAGATATCTTAACAGTTATTACAGATTGCATCAATAGGCTAACCCTAGGCCAGATTCCCTAACAGTTATTACGGATTGCATCAATAGGCTAACCCTAGGCCAGACCCCCTAAGAGTTATTATGGATTGCATCAATAGGCTAACCCTAGGCCAGATGCCCTAACAGTTATTACGGATTGCATCAATAGGCTAACCCTAGGCCACATGTCACAACAGGTATTATTTGGACATGCAACAGAAATCCTAACAGATATTACGAATTGCATCAATAGGCTAACCCTAGGCCAAATGTCACAACAGGTATTATTTGGACATGCAACAGACATTGTAACAGTTATTACGGATTGCATCAATAGGCTAACCATATGCCAGATATCATAACAGTTATTACGGATTGCATCAATTGGCTAACCCTAGGCCAGATATCCTAACAGTTATTACAGATTGCATCAATAGGCTAACCCTAGGCCAGATTCCCTAACAGTTATTACGGATTGCATCAATAGGCTAACCCTAGGCCAGACCCCCTAACAGTTATTATGGATTGCATCAATAGGCTAACCCTAGGCCAGATTCCCTAACAGTTATTACGGATTGCATCAATAGGCTAACCCTAGGCCAGATGTCACAACAGGTATTATTTGGACATGCAACAGATATTGTAACAGTTATTACGGATTGCATCAATAGGCTAACCCTAGGCCTGATTCCCTAACAGTTATTACGGATTGCATCAATAGGCTAACCGTAGGCAAGATGTCACAAGAGGTATTATTTGGACTTATGCAACAGATATCTTAACAGTCATTACGGATTGCATCAATAGGCTAACCCTAGGCCAGATATCATAACAGTTATTACAGATTGCATCAATAGGCTAACCCTAGGCCAGATATCATAACAGTTATTACGGATTGCATCAATTGGCTAACCCTAGGCCAGATATCCTAACAGTTATTACAGATTACATCAATAGGCTAACCCTAGGCCAGATTCCCTAACAGTTATTACGGATTGCATCAATAGGCTAACCCTAGGCCAGATATCCTAACAGTTATTACGGATTGCATCAATAGGCTAACCCTAGGCCAAATGTCACAACAGGTATTATTTGGACATGCAACAGATATTGTAACAGTTATTACGGATTGCATCAATAGGCTAACCCTAGGCCAGATATCATAACAGTTATTACGGATTGCATCAATTGGCTAACCCTAGGCCAGATATCTTAACAGTTATTACAGATTGCATCAATAGGCTAACCCTAGGCCAGATTCCCTAACAGTTATTACGGATTGCATCAATAGGCTAACCCTAGGCCAGACCCCCTAAGAGTTATTATGGATTGCATCAATAGGCTAACCCTAGGCCAGATGCCCTAACAGTTATTACGGATTGCATCAATAGGCTAACCCTAGGCCACATGTCACAACAGGTATTATTTGGACATGCAACAGAAATCCTAACAGATATTACGAATTGCATCAATAGGCTAACCCTAGGCCAAATGTCACAACAGGTATTATTTGGACATGCAACAGACATTGTAACAGTTATTACGGATTGCATCAATAGGCTAACCCTATGCCAGATATCATAACAGTTATTACGGATTGCATCAATTGGCTAACCCTAGGCCAGATATCCTAACAGTTATTACAGATTGCATCAATAGGCTAACCCTAGGCCAGATTCCCTAACAGTTATTACGGATTGCATCAATAGGCTAACCCTAGGCCAGACCCCCTAACAGTTATTATGGATTGCATCAATAGGCTAACCCTAGGCCAGATTCCCTAACAGTTATTACGGATTGCATCAATAGGCTAGCCCTAGGCCAGATGTCACAACAGGTATTATTTGGACATGCAACAGATATTGTAACAGTTATTACGGATTGCATCAATAGGCTAACCCTAGGCCAGATATCCTAACAGTTATTACGGATTGCATCAATAGGCTAACCCTAGGCCAGATTTCCTAACAGATATTACGAATTGCATCAATAGGCTAACCCTAGGCCGGATTGCCTAAGAGTTATTACGAATTGCATCAATAGGCTAACCCTAGGCCAGATATCCTAACAGTTATTACGGATTGCATCAATAGGCTAACCCTAGGCCTGATTCCCTAACAGTTATTACGGATTGCATCAATAGGCTAACCCTAGGCCAGATGTCACAAGAGGTATTATTTGGACATGCAACAGATATTGTAACAGTTATTACGGATTGCATCAATAGGCTAACCCTAGGCCAGATATCCTAACAGTTATTACGGATTGCATCAATAGGCTAACCCTAGGCCAGATTTCCTAACAGATATTACGAATTGCATCAATAGGCTAACCCTAGGCCGGATTGCCTAAGAGTTATTACGAATTGCATCAATAGGCTAACCCTAGGCCAGATATCCTAACAGTTATTACAGATTGCATCAATAGGCTAACCCTAGGCCAGATTCCCTAACAGTTATTACGGATTGCATCAATAGGCTAACCCTAGGCCACATGTCACAACAGGTATTATTTGGACATGCAACAGATATTGTAACAGTTATTACGGATTGCATCAATAGGCTAACCCTAGGCCAGATATCCTAACAGTTATTACGGATTGCATCAATAGGCTAACCCTAGGCCAGATTTCCTAACAGATATTACGAATTGCATCAATAGGCTAACCCTAGGCCGGATTCCCTAAGAGTTATTACGAATTGCATCAATAGGCTAACCCTAGGCCAGATATCCTAACAGTTATTACGGATTGCATCAATAGGCTAACCCTAGGCCTGATTCCCTAACAGTTATTACGGATTGCATCAATAGGCTAACCGTAGGCAAGATGTCACAAGAGGTATTATTTGGACTTATGCAACAGATATCTTAACAGTCATTACGGATTGCATCAATAGGCTAACCCTAGGCCAGATTCTCTAACAGTTATTACAGATTGCATCAATAGGCTAACCCTAGGCCTGATTCCCTAACAGTTATTACGGATTGCATCAATAGGCTAACCCTAGGCCAGATATCCTAACAGTTATTACGGATTGCATCAATAGGCTAACCCTAGGCCAGACCCCCTAAGAG
This sequence comes from Paramormyrops kingsleyae, assembly GCF_048594095.1. Taxonomy (NCBI): domain Eukaryota; kingdom Metazoa; phylum Chordata; class Actinopteri; order Osteoglossiformes; family Mormyridae; genus Paramormyrops; species Paramormyrops kingsleyae. Next base: position 499,196 of record NW_027325972.1, read on the forward strand.
TTATTACGGATTGCATCAATATGGTAACCCTAGGCCAGATTCCCTAACAGTTATTACGGATTGCATCAATAGGCTAACCCTAGGCCAGATGTCACAACAGGTATTATTTGGACATGCAACAGATATTGTAACAGTTATTACGGATTGCATCAATAGGCTAACCCTAGGCCAGATATCCTAACAGTTATTACGGATTGCATCAATAGGCTAACCCTAGGCCAGATTTCCTAACAGATATTACGAATTGCATCAATAGGCTAACCCTAGGCCGGATTGCCTAAGAGTTATTACGAATTGCATCAATAGGCTAACCCTAGGCCAGATATCCTAACAGTTATTACGGATTGCATCAATAGGCTAACCCTAGGCCTGATTCCCTAACAGTTATTACGGATTGCATCAATAGGCTAACCCTAGGCCAGATGTCACAAGAGGTATTATTTGGACATGCAACAGATATTGTAACAGTTATTACGGATTGCATCAATAGGCTAACCCTAGGCCAGATATCCTAACAGTTATTACGGATTGCATCAATAGGCTAACCCTAGGCCAGATTTCCTAACAGATATTACGAATTGCATCAATAGGCTAACCCTAGGCCGGATTCCCTAAGAGTTATTACGAATTGCATCAATAGGCTAACCCTAGGCCAGATATCCTAACAGTTATTACAGATTGCATCAATAGGCTAACCCTAGGCCAGATGTCACAACAGGTATTATTTGGACATGCAACAGATATTGTAACAGTTATTACGGATTGCATCAATAGGCTAACCCTAGGCCAGATATCCTAACAGTTATTACAGATTGCATCAATAGGCTAACCCTAGGCCTGATTCCCTAACAGTTATTACGGATTGCATCAATAGGCTAACCCTAGGCCAGATGTCACAACAGGTATTATTTGGACATGCAACAGATATTGTAACAGTTATTACGGATTGCATCAATAGGCTAACCCTAGGCCAGATATCCTAACAGTTATTACGGATTGCATCAATAGGCTAACCCTAGGCCTGATTCCCTAACAGTTATTACGGATTGCATCAATAGGCTAACCCTAGGCCAGATGTCACAAGAGGTATTATTTGGACATGCAACAGATATTGTAACAGTTATTACGGATTGCATCAATAGGCTAACCCTAGGCCAGATATCCTAACAGTTATTATGGATTGCATCAATAGGCTAACCCTAGGCCAGATTTCCTAACAGATATTACGAATTGCATCAATAGGCTAACCCTAGGCCGGATTCCCTAAGAGTTATTACGAATTGCATCAATAGGCTAACCCTAGGCCAGATATCCTAACAGTTATTACGGATTGCATCAATAGGCTAACCCTAGGCCAGATGCCCTAACAGTTATTACGGATTGCATCAATAGGCTAACCCTAGGCCACATGTCACAACAGGTATTATTTGGACATGCAACAGAAATCCTAACAGATATTACGAATTGCATCAATAGGCTAACCCTAGGCCAAATGTCACAACAGGTATTATTTGGACATGCAACAGATATTGTAACAGTTATTACGGATTGCATCAATAGGCTAACCCTAGGCCAGATATCCTAACAGTTATTACGGATTGCATCAATAGGCTAACCCTAGGCCAGATTTCCTAACAGATATTACGAATTGCATCAATAGGCTAACCCTAGGCCGGATTCCCTAAGAGTTATTACGAATTGCATCAATAGGCTAACCCTAGGCCAGATATCCTAACAGTTATTACAGATTGCATCAATATGGTAACCCTAGGCCAGATTCCCTAACAGTTATTACGGATTGCATCAATAGGCTAACCCTAGGCCAGATGTCACAACAGGTATTATTTGGACATGCAACAGATATTGTAACAGTTATTACGGATTGCATCAATAGGCTAACCCTAGGCCAGATATCGTAACAGTTATTACGGATTGCATCAATAGGCTAACCCTAGGCCAGATATCATAACAGTTATTACAGATTGCATCAATAGGCTAACCCTAGGCCAGATTCCCTAACAGTTATTACGGATTGCATCAATAGGCTAACCCTAGGCCAGATGTCACAACAGGTATTATTTGGACATGCAACAGATATTGTAACAGTTATTACGGATTGCATCAATAGGCTAACCCTAGGCCAGATATCCTAACAGTTATTACGGATTGCATCAATAGGCTAACCCTAGGCCAGATTTCCTAACAGATATTACGAATTGCATCAATAGGCTAACCCTAGGCCGGATTCCCTAAGAGTTATTACGAATTGCATCAATAGGCTAACCCTAGGCCAGATATCCTAACAGTTATTACAGATTGCATCAATAGGTTAACCCTAGGCCAGATTCCCTAACAGTTATTACGGATTGCATCAATAGGCTAACCCTAGGCCAGATGTCACAACAGGTATTATTTGGACATGCAACAGATATTGTAACAGTTATTACGGATTGCATCAATAGGCTAACCCTAGGCCAGATATCCTAACAGTTATTACGGATTGCATCAATAGGCTAACCCTAGGCCAGATTTCCTAACAGATATTACGAATTGCATCAATAGGCTAACCCTAGGCCGGATTCCCTAAGAGTTATTACGAATTGCATCAATAGGCTAACCCTAGGCCAGATATCCTAACAGTTATTACGGATTGCATCAATAGGCTAACCCTAGGCCTGATTCCCTAACAGTTATTACGGATTGCATCAATAGGCTAAGCCTAGGCCAGATGTCACAACAGGTATTATTTGGACATGCAACAGATATTGTAACAGTTATTACGGATTGCATCAATAGGCTAACCCTAGGCCAGATATCCTAACAGTTATTACGGATTGCATCAATAGGCTAACCCTAGGCCAGATTCCCTAACAGTTATTACGGATTGCATCAATAGGCTAACCCTAGGCCAAATGTCACAACAGGTATTATTTGGACATGCAACAGATATTGCAACAGTTATTACGGATTGCATCAATAGGCTAACCCTAGGCCAGATATCATAACAGTTATTACGGATTGCATCAATTGGCTAACCCTAGGCCAGATATCCTAATAGTTATTACAGATTGCATCAATAGGCTAACCCTAGGCCAGATTCCCTAACAGTTATTACGGATTGCATCAATAGGCTAACCCTAGGCCAGACCCCCTAAGAGTTATTATGGATTGCATCAATAGGCTAACCCTAGGCCAGATGCCCTAACAGTTATTACGGATTGCATCAATAGGCTAACCCTAGGCCAAATGTCACAACAGGTATTATTTGGACATGCAACAGATATTGTAACAGTTATTACGGATTGCATCAATAGGCTAACCCTAGGCCAGATATCATAACAGTTATTACGGATTGCATCAATTGGCTAACCCTAGGCCAGATATCCTAACAGTTATTACAGATTGCATCAATAGGCTAACCCTAGGCCAGATTCCCTAACAGTTATTACGGATTGCATCAATAGGCTAACCCTAGGCCAGACCCCCTAAGAGTTATTATGGATTGCATCAATAGGCTAACCCTAGGCCAGATTCCCTAACAGTTATTACAGATTGCATCAATAGGCTAACCCTAGGCCAGATGTCACAACAGGTATTATTTGGACATGCAACAGATATTGTAACAGTTATTACGGATTGCATCAATAGGCTAACCCTAGGCCAGATATCCTAACAGTTATTACGGATTGCATCAATAGGCTAACCCTAGGCCAGATTTCCTAACAGATATTACGAATTGCATCAATAGGCTAACCCTAGGCCGGATTCCCTAAGAGTTATTACGGATTGCATGAATATGGCAACCCTAGGCCAGATTCCATAACAGTTATTACGGATTGCATCAATAGGCTAACCCTAGGCCAGACCCCCTAAGAGTTATTATGGATTGCATCAATAGGCTAACCTTAGCCCAGGTTATATTTGTACTGATGCGACAGATGTCCTAACAGTTATTGCCAATTACATCAATATGGTAACCATAGGCCAGATGTTATAACAGTTATTACAGATTATATCAATATGGTAACCCTAGGCCATATAGATTTCGGCGTTTTGCGTCCCAGTTCCCTAGGCAATGTTACGCATTTCTTAAACAAGGTAACCCTAGGCCAGATTTTAGAATAGGTATTATGTTCAGCCAGAAGTCCTGTATCATATTACAGATAACCTAAACCAGAACACCTACGGATCCAGTGTAGTGAAGGTAGTAAAGCTGTAATCATTAATTGCCAATTCCCTATTCTTGATTGCAGATTACATAATTAGGCTAACCCTAGGCCAGATTTTAGAATAGGCATTATGTACGTACAGAAGTCCTATATCATATTACAGATAACCTAAACCAGAACACCTAAGGATCCATTGTAGTGAAGGTAGTAAAGCTGTAATCATTAATTGCCAATTCCCTATTCTTGATTGCAGATTACATAATTAGGCTAACCCTAGGCCAGATTTTAGAATAGGCATTATGTACGTACAGAAGTCCTATATCATATTACAGATAACCTAAACCAGAACACCTACGGATCCATTGTAGTGAAGGTAGTAAAGCTGTAATCATTAATTGCCAATTCCCTATTCTTGATTGCAGATTACATAATTAGGCTAACCCTAGGCCAGATTTTAGAATAGGCATTATGTACGTACAGAAGTCCTATATCATATTACAGATAACCTAAACCAGAACACCTACGGATCCATTGTAGTGAAGGTAGTAAAGCTGTAATCATTAATTGCCAATTCCCTATTCTTGATTGCAGATTACATAATTAGGCTAACCCTAGGCCAGATTTTAGAATAGGCATTATGTACATACAGAAGTCCTATATCATATTACAGATAACCTAAACCAGAACACCTACGGATCCATTGTAGTGAAGGTAGTAAAGCTGTAATCATTTATTGCCAATTCCCTATTCTTAATTGCAGATTATATAATTAGGCTAACCCTAGGCCAGATTTTAAAATAGGCTTTATGTACGGACAGAAGTCCTATATCATATTACAGATAACCTAAACCAGAACACCTATGGATCCACTGTAGTGAAGGTAGTGAAGCTGTAACCAGAAAATCCCAATTCCCTATTCTTAATTGCAGAATACATAAGTAGGCTGACCGAGGCCATATAGATTTCGGCGTTTTGCGTCCCAGTTCCCTAGCATTATTACGCATTTGTTAAAGAAGGTAACCCTAGGCCAGATTTTAGAATAGGTATTATGCACGGCCAGAAGTCCTGTATCATATTACAGATACCCTAAACCAGAATACCTATAGATCGAGTGTAGTGAAGGTAGTGAAGCTGTAACTAATAATAAAGATTCAGTTCCTTGTCCTAGGGTGACATCAAGTGGTCAAACGGTGGTACTTCAGCCACTAACCTAGAAAAGTAGGGATTACGGCCGGAATTATAGGTATGGTGGCCTGGACCGTTAGGGAGGCCGTAATATTTAGCTATGGTTAGGGCCAGGGCACTAATTAGGGTTAGGGTTAGGGTTAGGGTTAGGGTTAGGGTTAGGGTTAGGGTTAGGAGCCTGTCCAGAATACCTATTATTTTTTCCGCATTTTGTAAAAAAAATGTATGGGACGGGTTTTTTTCCTGGCCTGTATTAAGTTTTATGGCCTGAATTTAGGAAACCTGGCCTCGTCAATGGGAAAATCCCATACGTTCGAAAAGCCAGGATACCTATAATTCATTAGAAGGACGTAATTCCTATTACGTAGTAACTGTTTTTGTACTGCAGGTGGCAGTATTTATTTTTTAAAAATATATTACGGATTACCTAAGTCTCATTATCTCAGGCCTATCTCAGACATATATATTACGGCTTCTATAATTCAGTAATAAGGTTTGTAGTAGCTTAACATAGGCTAATGTCACAGCCCGTTTTACATGGCCAAAATTGTTTTTTGATCAAGTTTTTAAAGTATATTGTGTTTTTTCTGTCTGTACATCACATATATATGTAGGCAGGCATAGCCAGATGTATTTGTGCATTTACTTTTTTGTTTTTAATCTTTATTGTCTATTATCTTTAATCGATGTAGCTAATGTTTTATCATTTAGTTATGCTTAGGGAGGCCGTAATAAATAATATATATTGTGCACTTTATTGCTCAAGCTGCAGTACCTTTGTCTTCACCAACAGAGGGCAGACTGAGCTATTGGTCTCTATGGCATAGGTAGTAAAGCCTGATTATGTATGTATCATGGACTACCACAGTAGTCATTATACTTAGTGTTATAGCTGTGAAAAAAGTGACATCTTAGCATTTAGTTATACATAGGGAGGCCGTAATAAGTAATATACATTCTGCACTTTATTGCTCAAGCTGCAGTACCTTTGTCTTGACCAACAGAGGGCAGACTGAGCTATTGGTCTCTATGGCATAGGTAGTAAAGCCGGATTGTATATTTATCATGGACTACCACAGTAGTCATTATACTTAGTGTTATAGCTGTCAAAAAAGTGACATCTTATCATTTAGTTATACATAGGGAGGCCGTAATAAGTAATATATATTGCGCACTTTATTGCTCAAGCTGCAGTACCTTTGTCTTCACCAACAGAGGGCAGACTGAGCTATTGGTCTCTATGGTATAGGCAGTAAAGCCGGATTATATAGGTATGGTAGTAAGGCCGGATCCTGTATTTATCGTGGACTACCACAGTAGTCATTATACTTAGTGTTATAGCTGTCAAAAAAGTGACAGCTCGTTTTACATGACCAAAAGTGTTTTTTGATCAACTGTTTTAAGTATGTTGTGTTTTTTATGTCTGTACATTACATATGCATGTATGCAGGCATAGCCAGATGTATTTGTGCATTTATTTTTTTGTTTTTAATCTTTATTGTCTATTATCTTTATTCGATGTCGCTAACTTTTTAGCATTTAGTTATACATATGGAGGCCGTAATAAATGATATATATTGCGCACTTTATTGCTCAAGCTGCAGTACCTTTGTCTTCACCAACAGAGGGCAGACTGAGCTATTGGTCTCTATGGTATAGGCAGTAAAGCCGGATTATATAGGTATGGTAGTAAGGCCGGATCCTGTATTTATCGTGGACTACCACAGTAGTCATTATACTTAGTGTTATAGCTGTCAAAAAAGTGACAGCTCGTTTTACATGACCAAAAGTGTTTTTTGATCAACTGTTTTAAGTATGTTGTGTTTTTTATGTCTGTACATTACATATGCATGTATGCAGGCATAGCCAGATGTATTTGTGCATTTATTTTTTTGTTTTTAATCTTTATTGTCTATTATCTTTATTCGATGTCGCTAACTTTTTAGCATTTAGTTATACATATGGAGGCCGTAATAAATGATATATATTGCGCACTTTATTGTTCAAGCTGCAGTACCTATGTCTTCACCAGTGGGGGCAGGATGACCTAATGCTCAGTTTGGGTAGGAAAGCCAGATCATATACGTATCATGGACTATCATACTATAGAGATATACATATGTTACGGACTTTATCGCTCAAGCTGCAGTACCTATGTCTTCACCAGTGGGGGCAGGCTGACCTAATGCTCATTATGCGTAGGAAAGCCAGATCATATACGTATCATGGACTATCATACTACAGAGATATATATATATATTACGGACTATATTGCTCAAGCTGCAGTACCTGTGTCTTCACCAACAGAGGGCAGACTTACCTATTGTTCCCTATGACATAGTTAGTAAGGCCGGATTATATAATTGTGGCAGTAAAGCCGGATCATATACTTATCATGGACTATCATACAATAAAGATATATATATATTACAGACTTTATTGCTCAAGCTGCAGTACCTATGTCTTCACCAGTGGGGGCAGGCTGACCTAATGCTCATTATGCGTAGGAAAGCCAGATCATATACGTATCATGGACTATCATACTATAGAGATATACATATGTTACGGACTTTATCGCTCAAGCTGCAGTACCTATGTCTTCACCAGTGGGGGCAGGCTGACCTAATGCTCATTATGCGTAGGAAAGCCAGATCATATACGTATCATGGACTATCATACTACAGAGATATATATATATATTACGGACTATATTGCTCAAGCTGCAGTACCTGTGTCTTCACCAACAGAGGGCAGACTTACCTATTGTTCCCTATGACATAGTTAGTAAGGCCGGATTATATAATTGTGGCAGTAAAGCCGGATCATATACTTATCATGGACTATCATACAATAAAGATATATATATATTACAGACTTTATTGCTCAAGCTGCAGTACCTATGTCTTCACCAGTGGGGGCAGGCTGACCTAATGCTCAGTATGGGTAGTAAAGCCAGATCCTATACGTATCATGGACTATCATACTATAGAGATATATATATGTTACGAACTTTATTGCTCAAGCTGCAGTACCTATGTCTTCACCAGTGGGGGCAGGCCGACCTAATGCTCAGTTTGGGTAGGAAAGCCAGATCCTATACGTATCATGGACTATCATACTATAGAGATATATATATATATTACGGACTATATTGCTCAAGCTGCAGTACCTGTGTCTTCACCAACAGAGGGCAGACTTACCTATTGTTCCCAATGACATAGGTAGTAAAGCCGGATTATATAATTGTGGTAGTAAAGCCGGATCATATACTTATCATGGACTATCATACAATAGAGATATATATATATATTACAGACTTTATTGCTCAAGCTGCAGTACCTATGTCTTCACCAGTGGGGGCAGGCTGACCTAATGCTCAGTATGGGTAGTAAAGCCAGATCCTATACGTATCATGGATTATCATACTATAGAGATATATATATGTTATGGACTTTATCGCTCAAGCTGCAGTACCTATGTCTTCACCAGTGGGGGCAGGCTGATCTAATGCTCAGTATGGGTAGTAAAGCCAGATCCTATACGTATCATGGACTATCATACTATAGAGATATATATATGTTACAGACTTTATCGCTCAAGCTGCAGTACCTATGTCTTCACCAGTGGGGGCAGGCTGACCTAATGCTCAGTATGGGTAGTAAAGCTAGATCCTATACGTATCATGGACTATCATACTATAGAGATATACATATGTTACGGACTTTATCGCTCAAGCTGCAGTACCTATGTCTTCACCAGTGGGGGCAGGCTGACCTAATGCTCAGTATTGGTAGTAAAGCCAGATCCTATACGTATCGTGGACTATCATACTATAGAGATACATATATATTACGGACTTTATTGCTCAAGCTGCAGTACCTGTGTCTTCACCAACAGAGGGCAGACTTACCTATTGTTCCTTATGACATAGCTAGTAAGGCCGGATTATATACTTATGGTAGTAAAGCTGGATCATATACTTATCATGGACTACCACAGTAGGAATTATACTTAGTGTTTGACCTGTCAAAAAAGTGACAGCTCGTTTTGCATGACCAAAAGTGTTTTTTGATCAACTGTTTTAAGTATGTTGTGTTTTTTATGTCTATACATTACATATGTATGTATGCAGGCATAGCCAGGTATATTTCTCCATGTATTTTTTTGTTTTTAATCTTTATTGTCTATTATCTTTAATCGATGTCGCTAACTTTTTAGCATTTATTTATACTTAAGGAGGCCGTAATGAATGATATATATTGTGCACTTTATTGCTCAAGCTGCAGTACCTATGTCTTCACCAGTGGGGGCAGGCTGACCTAATGCTAAGTATGGGTAGTAAAGCCAGATCCTATACGTATCGTGGACTATCATACTATAGAGATATATATATATTACGGACTTTATTGCTCAAGCTGCAGTACCTACGTCTTCACCAGTGGGGGCAGGCTGACCTAATGCTCAGTATGTGTAGTAAAGCCAGATTCTATACGTATCGTGGACTATCATACTATAGATATATATATTATGGACTTTATCGCTCAAGCTGCAGTACCTTTGTCTTCACCAGTGGGGGCAGGCTGACCTAATGCTCAGTATGGGTAGTAAAGCCAGATCCTATACGTATCATGGACTATCATACGATAGAGATATATATATGTTCCGGACTTTATCGCTCAAACTGCAGTACCTGTCTTCTCCAGTGGGGGCAGGCTAGTAAAGCCAGATTCTATACGTATCATGGACTATCATACTATAGAGATACATATATATTACGGACTTTATTGCTCAAGCTGCAGTACCTATGTCTTCACAAGTGGGGGCAGGCTGATCTAATGCTCAGTATGTGTAGTAAAGCCAGATCCTATACGTATCGTGGACTATCATACTATAGATATATATATTATGGACTTTATCGCTCAAGCTGCAGTACCTATGTCTTCACCAGTGGGGGCAGGCTGACCTAATGCTCAGTATGGGTAGTAAAGCCAGATCCTATACGTATCATGGACTATCATACGATAGAGATATATATATGTTCCGGACTTTATCGCTCAAGCTGCAGTACCTGTCTTCACCAGTGGGGGCAGGCTGACCTAATGCTCAGTATGGGTAGTAAAGCCAGATCCTATACGTATCATGGACTATCATACTATAGAGATATATATATGTTCCGGACTTTATCGCTCAAGCTGCAGTACCTATGTCTTCACCAGTGGGGGCAGGCTGACCTAATGCTCAGTATGGGTAGTAAAGCCAGATCCTATACGTATCATGGACTATCATACTATAGAGATATATATATGTTCCGGACTTTATCGCTCAAGCTGCAGTACCTGTCTTCACCAGTGGGGGCAGGCTAGTAAAGCCATATCCTATACGTATCGTGGACTATCATACTATAGAGATATATATATATTACGGACTTTATTGCTCAAGCTGCAGTACCTGTGTTTTCACCAATAGGGGCAGGCTGGGCAGGGGCACATCTCATAGATATTACGTACTGTCTCATTATGGACTCTAAAGCCGCATCCCCTATATAGGTATTACAGACCACCTCATTCTAGGTTCACAGGCCTGATGGCTGACTAGGCCTCAAACAAACATGAGGGGGCGTCACAGCAGAGCCCTACGAGCTAGGGCTCTGAAATTCGGCGTGCTCATACTAGATATAAGTATGAATTAACTTGCCAAGTTTCAAGAATGCAGCACATACAGAACAAGTTTGGGGGCCATGTAGGTTTACATTTTAAATTGCTTTTAAGCTCTAAAGTGGCGGGTAACCTGAGGGGGTCCTGCAGCTGAACCGTGTGGGCTAGGGGCTTGAAATTTCACACAGATAAACTACTTACTGGTATGAATAAGTGTGCCAAGTTTCATTAGTGCAGCCCTTACCACTGAGCCGCAGTGGACCTTTAAATTTGCTAACATAGGCAATGTTAAGTCAATGGAGACATTAAAAACTAGGCCTCAAACGAAGCTGACCGGCCGCTACGGCCGAACCGTACGAGCTAGGGCTCTGAAATTCGGCGTGCTCATACTCGATATAAGTATAAATTGACGTGCCAAGTTTCAAGAAAGCAGCACATACATAACACGTTTGGGGGCCATGTAGGTTTACATTTAAATCCCTTTTAGGCGCTCAAGCCGCATCCCCTATATAGGCATTACGGACTACCTCATTCTAGGTTCACAGGCCTGATGGCTGACTAGGCCTCAAACACACATGAGGGGGCGTCGCGGCAGAGCTCTACGAGCTAGGGGTCTGAAATTCGGCACGCGTGAACTGGACGTGTGTCCGGACGAGCGTGCTGAGTTTCAAGAGTGCAGCTGTTACACAACACGTTTGAATCGACCCTCAGATTCAGCGAGGTCGGCAATGTTAAGTGAATGGAGGCACCGCGCATGTCATTTGACGTGTAGGAGAGGCCTAGGAAGACGATTCAAAGTGTTCCTGAAACTACACAGTCTGCTCTTTAAATCACCCAATACATGTCCATTAAAATTATGCCTTCTTAATTATATTCTAATAGGTTTTAAATCTGAGAGGCTGCATCTCTTCGACTAGGCCTCAAACTACCTTCAGGGGGCGCCACGGCGCAGCCGTATGAGCTAGGGGTCTGAAATTTGGCAGGCGTAAACTAGATATGTCTCTGGACAAGTGTGCCAAGTTTCATGACTGAAGATATGACAGAACTGTTTTTATTGGCCCTCAAAGTCAGTGAGGTCGCCAATGTTAAGTGAATGGAGGCACCCCACCTGTCATTTGACAGGCCCTAACTCCATGTAGGAGTGGCCTAGGAAGATGGTTCAAAGTGTTCCTGAAACTAGACCGTCTGCTCTGTAAATCACCCATAACATGTCTGTGTCGATTATGCTTCTTTAATTGATTAATTTAGCTTTCAATTCGGAGGAGCATATTTTGACTGCGATTTCCTCTGTCTGGCCAAAAAATGCCTGTGTGTGCCTAGACCCACAACCCCATACTGAAAGCTTGCTGCAGCTGAGAGGGGCCTCTCTTGGAAATCAGCTCATAACTGCAGTTCCCTTTGAGCTAGAGGACTGAAATTTGGGACAATGATAGGGGAGGATGGTCTGCACCAGTGACCAAAATTTGGGGGGTCTATGCCACACGGGATGGTTTTTATTAACCCTTTAGTGTCTGGTGGTCTCACGGCCGGCCCGTGTGAGCTAGAAGTCTGAAATTTGGCACACTGGAGCAAGGCAAATTGGGAAATCACGTACTGAACTTTTACGAGTGCAGCCCTCACCAAAGGCCCGCAAATCACACGAAGGCACCTGCACCCTCAGCCGTGTGATAGAGACGGCTGGATTTTCTCCTGCATACACTAGGGACATGGACAAACACACCTGTAAAGTTTCATGCATGTACACCTCATAGAAGAGTTTTTATTGGCCCTCAAAGTCAGTGAGGTCGCCAATGTTAAGTGAATGGAGGCACCCCACCTGTCATTTGACAGGCCATAACTCTGTGTAGCAGTGACCTAGGAAGACCGTTCAAAGTGTTCCTGAAACTAGACAGTATGCTCTTTAAATCACCCGATACATGTCTGTTACGATTATGCCTCCTTAATTTGATTACAGCCTGTCTTTTTATGGTGAGCGGCCGCATTTCTTCCGAATAGGCCTCAAACTGACCTAGAGGGGGGGTCACGGCCCATCCATACGAGCCAGCGGTCTGAAATTCGGCACGCACGTACTACGTATTTGTATGAACCAAAGTCCCGAGTTTCGTGAGCGCAGCTCTTAGAGAACATGTCTGCTGGACCTGTGAACTTACGTTTTAATAGGCCTTTAAGGGGAAAAGGGGCAAGGTCACTTGAGGGGGTCTTTTGGCTGAACCCTGTGACCTAGGGGGCTGAAATTTGGTGAGGAGATGCGCGACACATACCCAGTGAAGTGTTTACAGTATCATAGGTGCAGACCTGACAGAAGTAAAGTTATTCACTTCCAAAGAAAAAAGTGATTTCAGGCATAGGGATTACGGATACGGTAACTGGGAATATTAACGGTCACTGAGAGTGGCAGCTGGCGGTTGCCTAGGCAACGGCACGTCTCTCAGCGCAAATCGATACAAAAAAGTAACACTCTGTGGAGAGAGGGTGTGGCGCTGCAAGTAATATGCTGCCTTAGTGTAGGCTTGACAGAAACAGCCTGGTAAACTTTAAAACGTCACAAGTCCACAGAGGAGAAAGCTAAGTGGACGATTCAAAAATTCATGTCAAAGCACACATGCTCCACATTACAATCAAATATTGTTTTACTTTCAAAATATAATTATTTTAAGCATAGGGATTTCGGATTCCCTTAGTCTGAATGTCATTGGTCACTGAGATCAGCAGGTCACCGTTGTCTAGGCAACACAGATAAACTAGATGGATGAATAAATCAGTGTGCCGATACCTGTGTCTTCACCAATAGGGGCAGGCTGGGCAGGGGCACATCTCATAGATAGGTATTACGGACTGTCTCATTATGGACTCTTAAGCCGCATCCCCTATATAGGCATTACGGACTACCTCATTCTAGGTTCACAGGCCTGATGGCTGACTAGGCCTCAAACAAACATGAGGGGGCGTCACAGCAGAGCCCTACGAGCTAGGGGTCTGAGATTCGGCACGCATAAACTGGACGTATGTCCGGACAAGTTTGCCAAGTTTCAAGAATGCAGCAGTTACAGAACATGTGTGGGGGCCATGTAGGTTTACATTTTAAATCACTTTTAAGTGCTAAAGTGGCAGGTAACCTGAGGGGGTCCGGCAGCTGAACCGTGTGAGCTAGGGGCTTGAAATTTCACACAGATAAACTAGTTTCATGTATGAATAAGTGTGCCAAGTTTCATTAGCGCAGCCCTTACCACTTAGCCGCAGTGGGCTTTAGAATTTGCCAAGTTAGGCAATGCAAGCGAATGGAGACATTAAAAACTAGGCCTCAAACGAAGCTGACCGGCCGCTACGGCCGAACCGTACGAGCTAGGGCTCTGAAATTCGGCCTGCTCATACTAGATACAAGTATGAATTGACGTGCCAAGTTTCAAGAAAGCAGCACATACAGGACAAGTTTACGGGCCATGTAGGTATACATTTTAAATCGCTTTTAAGCGCTAAAGTGGCGGGTAACCTGAGGGGGTCCTGCAGCTGAACCGTGTAGGCTAGGGGCTTGAAATTTCACAGAGATAAACTAGTTGCAGGTATGAATAAGTGTGCCAAGTTTCATTAGCGCAGCCCTTACCACTCAGCCGCAGTGGGCTTTAGAGTTTGCTAACTTAGGCGACATATGCCAATGCGAAGACATGAGACTAGGCCTCAAACGAAGCTGACCGGCCGCTACGGCCGAACCGTACGAGCTAGGGCTCTGAAATTCGGCGTGCTCATACTAGATATAAGTATAAATTGACGTGCCAAGTTTCAAGAAAGCAGCACATACATAACACGTTTGGGGGCCATGTAGGTTTACATTTAAATCCCTTTTAGGCGCTCAAGCCGCATCCCCTATATAGGCATTACGGACTACCTCATTCTAGGTTCACAGGCCTGAGGGCTGACTAGGCCTCAAACACACATGAGGGGGCGTCGCGGCAGAGCCCTACGAGCTAGGGGTCTGAAATTCGGCACGCGTGAACTGGACGTGTGTCCGGACGAGCGTGCTGAGTTTCAAGAGTGCAGCTGTTACACAACACGTTTGAATCGACCCTCAGATTCAGCGAGGTCGGCAATGTTAAGTGAATGGAGGCACCGTGCATGTCATTTGACGTGTAGGAGAGGCCTAGGAAGACGATTCAAAGTGTTCCTGAAACTACACAGTCTGCTCTTTAAATCACCCAATACATGTCCATTAAAATTATGCCTTCTTAATTAGATTCTAACAGGTTTTAAATCTGAGAGGCTGCATCTCTTCGACTAGGCCTCAAACTACCTTCAGGGGGTGTCACGGCACGGCCGTAGGAGCTAGGGGTCTGAAATTTGGCAGGCGTAAACTAGATATGTCTCTGGACAAGTGTGCCAAGTTTCATGACTGAAGATATGACAGAACTGTTTTTATTGGCCCTCAAAGTCAGTGAGGTCGCCAATGTTAAGTGAATGGAGGCACCCCACCTGTCATTTGACAGGCCAT
The DNA here is from genome assembly GCF_048594095.1 of Paramormyrops kingsleyae. NCBI lineage: Eukaryota > Metazoa > Chordata > Actinopteri > Osteoglossiformes > Mormyridae > Paramormyrops > Paramormyrops kingsleyae. The sequence goes on from NW_027325972.1 coordinate 514,687, forward strand.
AACTCCATGTAGGACTGGCCTAGGAAGATGGTTCAAAGTGTTCCTGAAACTAGACCGTCTGCTCTGTAAATCACCCATAACATGTCTGTGACGATTATGCTTCTTTAATTGATTAATTTAGCTTTCAAATCGAAGGAGCATATTTTGACTGCGATTTCCTCTGTCTGGCCAAAAAATGCCTGTGTGTGCCTAGACCCACAACCCCATACTGAAAGCTTGCTGCAGCCGAGAGGGGCCTCTCTTGGAAATCAGCTCATAACTGCAGTTTCCTTTGAGCTAGAGGACTGAAATTTGGGACAATGATGGGGGAGGGTGGTCTGCACCAGTGACCCAAATTTGGGGGGTCTATGCCACACGGGGTGGTTTTTATTAACCCTTTAGTGTCTGGTGGTCTCACGGCCGGCCCGTGTGAGCTAGAAGTCTGAAATTTGGCACACTGGAGCAAGGCAAATTGGGAAATCACGTACTGAACTTTTACGAGTGCAGCCCTCACCAAAGGCCCGCAAATCACACGAAGGCACCTGCACCCTCAGCCGTGTGATAGAGACGGCTGGATTTTCTCCTGCATACACTAGGGACATGGACAAACACACCTGTAAAGTTTCATGCATGTACACCTCATAGAAGAGTTTTTATTGGCCCTCAAAGTCAGTGAGGTCGCCAATGTTAAGTGAATGGAGGCACCCCACCTGTCATTTGACAGGCCATAACTCTGTGTAGCAGTGACCTAGGAAGACCGTTCAAAGTGTTCCTGAAACTAGACAGTATGCTCTTTAAATCACCCGATACATGTCTGTTACGATTATGCCTCCTTAATTTGATTACAGCCTGTCTTTTTATGGTGAGCGGCCGCATTTCTTCCGAATAGGCCTCAAACTGACCTAGAGGGGGGGTCACGGCCCATCCATACGAGCCAGCGGTCTGAAATTCGGCACGCACGTACTACGTATTTGTATGAACCCAAGTCCCGAGTTTCGTGACCGCAGCTCTTAGAGAACATGTCTGCTGGACCTGTGAACTTACGTTTTAATAGGCCTTTAAGGGGAAAAGGGGCAAGGTCACTTGAGGGGGTCTTTTGGCTGAACCCTGTGACCTAGGGGGCTGAAATTTGGTGAGGAGATGCGCGACACATACCCAGTGAAGTGTTTACAGTATCATAGGTGCAGACCTGACAGAAGTAAAGTTATTCACTTCCAAAGAAAAAAGTGATTTCAGGCATAGGGATTACGGATACGGTAACTGGGAATATTAACGGTCACTGAGAGTGGCAGCTGGCGGTTGCCTAGGCAACGGCACGTCTCTCAGCGCAAATCGATACAAAAAAGTAACACTCTGTGGAGAGAGGGTGTGGCGCTGCAAGTAATATGCTGCCTTAGTGTAGGCTTGACAGAAACAGCCTGGTAAACTTTAAAACGTCACAAGTCCACAGAGGAGAAAGCTAAGTGGACGATTCAAAAATTCATGTCAAAGCACACATGCTCCACATTACAATCAAATATTGTTTTACTTTCAAAATATAATTATTTTAAGCATAGGGATTTCGGATTCCCTTAGTCTGAATGTCATTGGTCACTGAGATCAGCAGGTCACCGTTGTCTAGGCAACACAGATAAACTAGATGGATGAATAAATCAGTGTGCCGATACCTGTGTCTTCACCAATAGGGGCAGGCTGGGCAGGGGCACATCTCATAGATAGGTATTACGGACTGTCTCATTATGGACTCTTAAGCCGCATCCCCTATATAGGCATTACGGACTACCTCATTCTAGGTTCACAGGCCTGGTGGCTGACTAGGCCTCAAACAAACATGAGGGGGCGTCACAGCAGAGCCCTACGAGCTAGGGGTCTGAGATTCGGCACGCATAAACTGGATGTATGTCCGGACAAGTTTGCCAAGTTTCAAGAATGCAGCAGTTACAGAACATGTGTGGGGGCCATGTAGGTTTACATTTTAAATCACTTTTAAGTGCTAAAGTGGCAGGTAACCTGAGGGGGTCCGGCAGCTGAACCGTGTGAGCTAGGGGCTTGAAATTTCACACAGATAAACTAGTTACAGGTATGAATAAGTGTGCCAAGTTTCATTAGCGCAGCCCTTACCACTTAGCCGCAGTGGGCTTTAGAATTTGCCAAGTTAGGCAATGCAGGCGAATGGAGACATTAAAAACTAGGCCTCAAACGAAGCTGACCGGCCGCTACGGCTGAACCGTACGAGCTAGGGCTCTGAAATTCGGCGTGCTCGTACTAGATATAAGTATGAATTGACTGGCCAAGTTTCAAGAATGCAGCACTCACAGAACACGTTTGTGGGCCATGTAGGTTTACATTTTAAATCGCTTTTAAGCGCTAAAGTGGCAGGTAACCTGAGGGGGTCCGGCAGCTGAACCGTGTGAGCTAGGGGCTTGAAATTTCACACAGATAAACTAGTTACAGGTATGAATAAGTGTGCCAAGTTTCATTAGCACAGCTCTTACCACTCAGCCGCAGTGGGCTTTAGAGTTTGCTAACTTTGGCGGTATATGCCAATGCGAAGAAATCAGACTAGGCCTCAAACGAAGCTGACCGGCCGCTACGGCCGAACCGTACGAGCTAGGGCTCTGAAATTCGGCGCACTCATACTAGATATAAGTATTAATTAACGTGCCAAGTTTCAAGAATGCAGCACTTACAGAACACGTTTGGAGGCCATGTAGGTTTACATTTTAATTAGCTACTGTTCGTTGCTGAGGCCGCATGTCATAGCTATAGGTAAAGTGCCCCCTACTGTTCATTGCTGAGGCCTCATCCCCTACATACACATGACGGATCCCCTACATAGATGTGACGGATCCCCTACTGCTCATTGCTGAGGCCGCATCCCCTACATAGACATGAGGTATTCCCTAAGGTTCATTGCTGAGGCCGCATCCCCTACATACACATGAGGGATTCCCTACTGCTTGCCGCTGAGGCCGCATCCCCTACATAGACATGAGGTATTCCCTAAGGTTCATTGCTGAGGCCGCACCTCCTACATACAGATGATGGATCACCTACTGTTTGTTGCTGTCATAATTAAGGATAACGTGCCCCCTACTGTTGATAGTTGAGGCTGCATCTTCTACATACAGATGACAGATCCCCTACTGTTCATTGCTGAGGCCGCATCCCCTACATACACATGAGGGATTCCCTACTGCTTGTTGCTGAGGCCGCATCCCCTACATAGACATGAGGTATTCCCTAAGGTTCATTGCTGAGGCCGCATCCCCTACATACACATGAGGGATTCCCTACTGCTTGTTGCTGAGGCCACATCCCCTACATAGGCATGAGTGATCCCCTAGGGTTCATTAATGAGGTCGCATCCCCTACATATGGATAACAGATTGCCTACCTTTTTGTGTTTCTTGTTCATTGGTCATGACAAAGTGAAAAATTGACAAAGTGTCAAAATGAGATTGTGAGAGATTACAGATTACCTAGGAAGACTGCTTCAGTTATATTACAGATATCCTCAAAAGTCTCCTAACAGTTGTTACAGATTACATCAATATGGTAACCCTAGGCCAGATTTCCTAACGGTCATTACAGATTGCATCAATAGGCTAACCCTAGGCCAGGTCCCCTAACAGTTATTACGGCTTACATCAACAGGCTAACCCTAGGCCAGATTCTCTAACAGTTATTACGGATTGCATCAATATGGTACCCCTAGGCCAGAGTCCCTAACAGTTATTACGGATTGCATCAATAGGCTAACCCTAGGCCTGATTCCCTAACAGTTATTACGGATTGCATCAATAGGCTAACCGTAGGCAAGATGTCACAAGAGGTATTATTTGGACTTATGCAACAGATATCTTAACAGTCATTACGGATTGCATCAATAGGCTAACCCTAGGCCAGATATCATAACAGTTATTACAGATTGCATCAATAGGCTAACCCTAGGCCAGATATCATAACAGTTATTACGGATTGCATCAATTGGCTAACCCTAGGCCAGATATCCTAACAGTTATTACAGATTGCATCAATAGGCTAACCCTAGGCCAGATTCCCTAACAGTTATTACGGATTGCATCAATAGGCTAACCCTAGGCCAGATATCCTAACAGTTATTACGGATTGCATCAATAGGCTAACCCTAGGCCAAATGTCACAACAGGTATTATTTGGACATGCAACAGATATTGTAACAGTTATTACGGATTGCATCAATAGGCTAACCCTAGGCCAGATATCATAACAGTTATTACGGATTGCATCAATTGGCTAACCCTAGGCCAGATATCTTAACAGTTATTACAGATTGCATCAATAGGCTAACCCTAGGCCAGATTCCCTAACAGTTATTACGGATTGCATCAATAGGCTAACCCTAGGCCAGACCCCCTAAGAGTTATTATGGATTGCATCAATAGGCTAACCCTAGGCCAGATGCCCTAACAGTTATTACGGATTGCATCAATAGGCTAACCCTAGGCCACATGTCACAACAGGTATTATTTGGACATGCAACAGAAATCCTAACAGATATTACGAATTGCATCAATAGGCTAACCCTAGGCCAAATGTCACAACAGGTATTATTTGGACATGCAACAGACATTGTAACAGTTATTACGGATTGCATCAATAGGCTAACCCTATGCCAGATATCATAACAGTTATTACGGATTGCATCAATTGGCTAACCCTAGGCCAGATATCCTAACAGTTATTACAGATTGCATCAATAGGCTAACCCTAGGCCGGATTCCCTAACAGTTATTACGGATTGCATCAATAGGCTAACCCTAGGCCAGACCCCCTAACAGTTATTATGGATTGCATCAATAGGCTAACCCTAGGCCAGATTACCTAACAGTTATTACGGATTGCATCAATAGGCTAACCCTAGGCCAGATGTCACAACAGGTATTATTTGGACATGCAACAGATATTGTAACAGTTATTACGGATTGCATCAATAGGCTAACCCTAGGCCAGATATCCTAACAGTTATTACGGATTGCATCAATAGGCTAACCCTAGGCCAGATTTCCTAACAGATATTACGAATTGCATCAATAGGCTAACCCTAGGCCGGATTGCCTAAGAGTTATTACGAATTGCATCAATAGGCTAACCCTAGGCCAGATGTCACAAGAGGTATTATTTGGACATGCAACAGATATTGTAACAGTTATTACGGATTGCATCAATAGGCTAACCCTAGGCCAGATATCCTAACAGTTATTACGGATTGCATCAATAGGCTAACCCTAGGCCAGATTTCCTAACAGATATTACGAATTGCATCAATAGGCTAACCCTAGGCCGGATTGCCTAAGAGTTATTACGAATTGCATCAATAGGCTAACCCTAGGCCAGATATCCTAACAGTTATTACGGATTGCATCAATAGGCTAACCCTAGGCCAGATTTCCTAACAGATATTACGAATTGCATCAATAGGCTAACCCTAGGCCGGATTGCCTAAGAGTTATTACGAATTGCATCAATAGGCTAACCCTAGGCCAGATATCCTAACAGTTATTACGGATTGCATCAATAGGCTAACCCTAGGCCTGATTCCCTAACAGTTATTACGGATTGCATCAATAGGCTAACCCTAGGCCAGATGTCACAAGAGGTATTATTTGGACATGCAACAGATATTGTAACAGTTATTACGGATTGCATCAATAGGCTAACCCTAGGCCAGATATCCTAACAGTTATTACGGATTGCATCAATAGGCTAACCCTAGGCCAGATTTCCTAACAGATATTACGAATTGCATCAATAGGCTAACCCTAGGCCGGATTGCCTAAGAGTTATTACGAATTGCATCAATAGGCTAACCCTAGGCCAGATATCCTAACAGTTATTACAGATTGCATCAATAGGCTAACCCTAGGCCAGATTCCCTAACAGTTATTACGGATTGCATCAATAGGCTAACCCTAGGCCACATGTCACAACAGGTATTATTTGGACATGCAACAGATATTGTAACAGTTATTACGGATTGCATCAATAGGCTAACCCTAGGCCAGATATCCTAACAGTTATTACGGATTGCATCAATAGGCTAACCCTAGGCCAGATTTCCTAACAGATATTACGAATTGCATCAATAGGCTAACCCTAGGCCGGATTCCCTAAGAGTTATTACGAATTGCATCAATAGGCTAACCCTAGGCCAGATATCCTAACAGTTATTACGGATTGCATCAATAGGCTAACCCTAGGCCTGATTCCCTAACAGTTATTACGGATTGCATCAATAGGCTAACCGTAGGCAAGATGTCACAAGAGGTATTATTTGGACTTATGCAACAGATATCTTAACAGTCATTACGGATTGCATCAATAGGCTAACCCTAGGCCAGATTCTCTAACAGTTATTACAGATTGCATCAATAGGCTAACCCTAGGCCTGATTCCCTAACAGTTATTACGGATTGCATCAATAGGCTAACCCTAGGCCAGATATCCTAACAGTTATTACGGATTGCATCAATAGGCTAACCCTAGGCCAGACCCCCTAAGAGTTATTACGGATTGCATCAATATGGTAACCCTAGGCCAGATTCCCTAACAGTTATTACGGATTGCATCAATAGGCTAACCCTAGGCCAGATGTCACAACAGGTATTATTTGGACATGCAACAGATATTGTAACAGTTATTACGGATTGCATCAATAGGCTAACCCTAGGCCAGATATCGTAACAGTTATTACGGATTGCATAAATAGGCTAACCCTAGGCCAGATATCATAACAGTTATTACGGATTGCATCAATAGGCTAACCCTAGGCCTGATTCCCTAACAGTTATTACGGATTGCATCAATAGGCTAACCCTAGGCCAGATGTCACAAGAGGTATTATTTGGACATGCAACAGATATTGTAACAGTTATTACGGATTGCATCAATAGGCTAACCCTAGGCCAGATATCCTAACAGTTATTACAGATTGCATCAATAGGCTAACCCTAGGCCAGATTTCCTAACAGATATTACGAATTGCATCAATAGGCTAACCCTAGGCCGGATTCCCTAAGAGTTATTACGAATTGCATCAATAGGCTAACCCTAGGCCAGATATCCTAACAGTTATTACGGATTGCATCAATAGGCTAACCCTAGGCCAGACCCCCTAAGAGTTATAATGGATTGCATCAATAGGCTAACCCTAGGCCAGATTCCCTAACAGTTATTACGGATTGCATCAATAGGCTAACCCTAGGCCAGATGTCACAACAGGTATTATTTGGACATGCAACAGATATTGTAACAGTTATTACGGATTGCATCAATAGGCTAACCCTAGGCCAGATATCCTAACAGTTATTACGGATTGCATCAATAGGCTAACCCTAGGCCAGATTTCCTAACAGATATTACGAATTGCATCAATAGGCTAACCCTAGGCCAGATTCCCTAACAGTTATTACGGATTGCATCAATAGGCTAACCCTAGGCCAGATGTCACAACAGGTATTATTTGGACATGCAACAGATATTGTAACAGTTATTACGGATTGCATCAATAGGCTAACCCTAGGCCAGATATCCTAACAGTTATTACGGATTGCATCAATAGGCTAACCGTAGGCCAGATTTCCTAACAGATATTACGAATTGCATCAATAGGCTAACCCTAGGCCGGATTGCCTAAGAGTTATTACGAATTGCATCAATAGGCTAACCCTAGGCCAGATATCCTAACAGTTATTACGGATTGCATCAATAGGCTAACCCTAGGCCAGATTTCCTAACAGATATTACGAATTGCATCAATAGGCTAACCCTAGGCCGGATTCCCTAAGAGTTATTACGAATTGCATCAATAGGCTAACCCTAGGCCAGATATCATAACAGTTATTACGGATTGCATCAATAGGCTAACCCTAGGCCTGATTCCCTAACAGTTATTACGGATTGCATCAATAGGCTAACCGTAGGCAAGATGTCACAAGAGGTATTATTTGGACTTATGCAACAGATATCTTAACAGTCATTACGGATTGCATCAATAGGCTAACCCTAGGCCAGATTCTCTAACAGTTATTACAGATTGCATCAATAGGCTAACCCTAGGCCTGATTCCCTAACAGTTATTACGGATTGCATCAATAGGCTAACCCTAGGCCAGATATCCTAACAGTTATTACGGATTGCATCAATAGGCTAACCCTAGGCCAGACCCCCTAAGAGTTATTACGGATTGCATCAATATGGTAACCCTAGGCCAGATTCCCTAACAGTTATTACGGATTGCATCAATAGGCTAACCCTAGGCCAGATGTCACAACAGGTATTATTTGGACATGCAACAGATATTGTAACAGTTATTACGGATTGCATCAATAGGCTAACCCTAGGCCAGATATCGTAACAGTTATTACGGATTGCATAAATAGGCTAACCCTAGGCCAGATATCATAACAGTTATTACGGATTGCATCAATAGGCTAACCCTAGGCCTGATTCCCTAACAGTTATTACGGATTGCATCAATAGGCTAACCCTAGGCCAGATGTCACAAGAGGTATTATTTGGACATGCAACAGATATTGTAACAGTTATTACGGATTGCATCAATAGGCTAACCCTAGGCCAGATATCCTAACAGTTATTACGGATTGCATCAATAGGCTAACCCTAGGCCAGACCCCCTAAGAGTTATAATGGATTGCATCAATAGGCTAACCCTAGGCCAGATTCCCTAACAGTTATTACGGATTGCATCAATAGGCTAACCCTAGGCCAGATGTCACAACAGGTATTATTTGGACATGCAACAGATATTGTAACAGTTATTACGGATTGCATCAATAGGCTAACCCTAGGCCAGATATCCTAACAGTTATTACGGATTGCATCAATAGGCTAACCCTAGGCCAGATTTCCTAACAGATATTACGAATTGCATCAATAGGCTAACCCTAGGCCGGATTCCCTAAGAGTTATTACGAATTGCATCAATAGGCTAACCCTAGGCCAGATATCCTAACAGTTATTACGGATTGCATCAATAGGCTAACCCTAGGCCTGATTCCCTAACAGTTATTACGGATTGCATCAATAGGCTAACCCTAGGCCTGATTCCCTAACAGTTATTACGGATTGCATCAATAGGCTAACCCTAGGCCAGATGTCACAAGAGGTATTATTTGGACATGCAACAGATATTGTAACAGTTATTACGGATTGCATCAATAGGCTAACCCTAGGCCAGATATCCTAACAGTTATTACGGATTGCATCAATAGGCTAACCCTAGGCCAGATTTCCTAACAGATATTACGAATTGCATCAATAGGCTAACCCTAGGCCGGATTGCCTAAGAGTTATTACGAATTGCATCAATAGGCTAACCCTAGGCCAGATATCCTAACAGTTATTACAGATTGCATCAATAGGCTAACCCTAGGCCAGATTCCCTAACAGTTATTACGGATTGCATCAATAGGCTAACCCTAGGCCACATGTCACAACAGGTATTATTTGGACATGCAACAGATATTGTAACAGTTATTACGGATTGCATCAATAGGCTAACCCTAGGCCAGATATCCTAACAGTTATTACGGATTGCATCAATAGGCTAACCCTAGGCCAGATTTCCTAACAGATATTACGAATTGCATCAATAGGCTAACCCTAGGCCGGATTCCCTAAGAGTTATTACGAATTGCATCAATAGGCTAACCCTAGGCCAGATATCATAACAGTTATTACGGATTGCATCAATAGGCTAACCCTAGGCCTGATTCCCTAACAGTTATTACGGATTGCATCAATAGGCTAACCGTAGGCAAGATGTCACAAGAGGTATTATTTGGACTTATGCAACAGATATCTTAACAGTCATTATGGATTGCATCAATAGGCTAACCCTAGGCCAGATTCTCTAACAGTTATTACAGATTGCATCAATAGGCTAACCCTAGGCCTGATTCCCTAACAGTTATTACGGATTGCATCAATAGGCTAACCCTAGGCCAGATATCCTAACAGTTATTACGGATTGCATCAATAGGCTAACCCTAGGCCAGACCCCCTAAGAGTTATTACGGATTGCATCAATATGGTAACCCTAGGCCAGATTCCCTAACAGTTATTACGGATTGCATCAATAGGCTAACCCTAGGCCAGATGTCACAACAGGTATTATTTGGACATGCAACAGATATTGTAACAGTTATTACGGATTGCATCAATAGGCTAACCCTAGGCCAGATATCGTAACAGTTATTACGGATTGCATAAATAGGCTAACCCTAGGCCAGATATCATAACAGTTATTACGGATTGCATCAATAGGCTAACCCTAGGCCTGATTCCCTAACAGTTATTACGGATTGCATCAATAGGCTAACCCTAGGCCAGATGTCACAAGAGGTATTATTTGGACATGCAACAGATATTGTAACAGTTATTACGGATTGCATCAATAGGCTAACCCTAGGCCAGATATCCTAACAGTTATTACGGATTGCATCAATAGGCTAACCCTAGGCCAGATTTCCTAACAGATATTACGAATTGCATCAATAGGCTAACCCTAGGCTGGATTCCCTAAGAGTTATTACGAATTGCATCAATAGGCTAACCCTAGGCCAGATATCCTAACAGTTATTACGGATTGCATCAATAGGCTAACCCTAGGCCAGACCCCCTAAGAGTTATTACGGATTGCATCAATATGGTAACCCTAGGCCAGATTCCCTAACAGTTATTACGGATTGCATCAATAGGCTAACCCTAGGCCAGATGTCACAACAGGTATTATTTGGACATGCAACAGATATTGTAACAGTTATTACGGATTGCATCAATAGGCTAACCCTAGGCCAGATATCGTAACAGTTATTACGGATTGCATAAATAGGCTAACCCTAGGCCAGATATCATAACAGTTATTACGGATTGCATCAATAGGCTAACCCTAGGCCTGATTCCCTAACAGTTATTACGGATTGCATCAATAGGCTAACCCTAGGCCAGATGTCACAAGAGGTATTATTTGGACATGCAACAGATATTGTAACAGTTATTACGGATTGCATCAATAGGCTAACCCTAGGCCAGATATCCTAACAGTTATTACGGATTGCATCAATAGGCTAACCCTAGGCCAGATTTCCTAACAGATATTACGAATTGCATCAATAGGCTAACCCTAGGCCGGATTCCCTAAGAGTTATTACGAATTGCATCAATAGGCTAACCCTAGGCCAGATATCCTAACAGTTATTACGGATTGCATCAATAGGCTAACCCTAGGCCAGACCCCCTAAGAGTTATAATGGATTGCATCAATAGGCTAACCCTAGGCCAGATTCCCTAACAGTTATTACGGATTGCATCAATAGGCTAACCCTAGGCCAGATGTCACAACAGGTATTATTTGGACATGCAACAGATATTGTAACAGTTATTATGGATTGCATCAATAGGCTAACCCTAGGCCAGATATCCTAACAGTTATTACGGATTGCATCAATAGGCTAACCCTAGGCCAGATTTCCTAACAGATATTACGAATTGCATCAATAGGCTAACCCTAGGCCGGATTCCCTAAGAGTTATTACGAATTGCATCAATAGGCTAACCCTAGGCCAGATATCCTAACAGTTATTACGGATTGCATCAATAGGCTAACCCTAGGCCTGATTCCCTAACAGTTATTACGGATTGCATCAATAGGCTAACCCTAGGCCAGATTTCCTAACAGATATTACGAATTGCATCAATAGGCTAACCCTAGGCCGGATTCCCTAAGAGTTATTACGAATTGCATCAATAGGCTAACCCTAGGCCAGATATCCTAACAGTTATTACGGATTGCATCAATAGGCTAACCCTAGGCCTGATTCCCTAACAGTTATTACGGATTGCATCAATAGGCTAACCCTAGGCCAGATGTCACAAGAGGTATTATTTGGACATGCAACAGATATTGTAACAGTTATTACGGATTGCATCAATAGGCTAACCCTAGGCCAGATATCCTAACAGTTATTACGGATTGCATCAATAGGCTAACCCTAGGCCAGATTTCCTAACAGATATTACGAATTGCATCAATAGGCTAACCCTAGGCCGGATTCCCTAAGAGTTATTACGAATTGCATCAATAGGCTAACCCTAGGCCAGATATCCTAACAGTTATTACAGATTGCATCAATAGGCTAACCCTAGGCCAGATTTCCTAACAGATATTACGAATTGCATCAATAGGCTAACCCTAGGCCGGATTCCCTAAGAGTTATTACGAATTGCATCAATAGGCTAACCCTAGGCCAGATATCCTAACAGTTATTACAGATTGCATCAATAGGCTAACCCTAGGCCAGATTCCCTAACAGTTATTACGGATTGCATCAATAGGCTAACCCTAGGCCAGATGTCACAACAGGTATTATTTGGACATGCAACAGATATTGTAACAGTTATTACGGATTGCATCAATAGGCTAACCCTAGGCCAGATATCCTAACAGTTATTACGGATT